>NC_072736.1:14314107-14566959 GCF_026930045.1 Uloborus diversus | reverse complement strand
GTACTTAATAACATTCTAAACTACTGGGCTTATACATTTTTCTTTTTAGTTTTTTTGGTTTTAACGCAGTCGGGTTTTTTGTTTTTATTTAATAATTTTTTATTAAAGCTTCAGCTACGGATTTGGTACTCCCCTCCCCAGGTCCACTATTTAGGAGTGTCAGGGGAGGTCAATCGCCCCCTCCCCTGTTTTTAAGAAATTAATATTTTTGCATCATATAAGTGGGCGCGTTTTTTCTGCTTTCCAATAAAATTTGCATTGTTTGACACATCCCCCCCCCTCCCGGAAAAATTCGAAATGATGGGCCTTCCCGCCTCTTTTTCAATATTGTTGTCCGGGGCCTGTGTGTCATTTTGTTATGTGTTAATATGCCCCTGTCCTTGATAACGAAAACATCAATTTGTCGGAATCAAATTATTATTTTTTTTTCTAATTAGATTTCTTCTTTTCGTTTTTCTATTTTCCCATTGTTTTCGGTTTCCAATTTTTTCATGGAATCTCAGAAACTTTAATGGAGAATAACTTTCTTCGTAATTTTAACAGTACCGTACCAGCCTCAACAGAGCCCATCTCTTCCGTTGTGCACCGCCTGGCACGTGGTGAGAAATGGAAATATGATGCGGAGGAAAACACTGAACGAAAATCGAAACCATTCTCCTTCGCGACGCGGCGCGGTGTGAGTTAGGACGTGTAACGATGGAAATTTCTTGGAAACGAGTTTTGTGGATGTATTTGTTTGCTTTTATTGGAAGTCGATTTAACAGTAAGTAAACTATCTGATTATTGTAAACTAGTGGTACCCGCACGGCTTTGCCCGCAATAGAAAATTAAAAGGTCTTTTGGTTCGAATGTATATTTACAAATAATGTATGGTGAATTTTCTCGCCAATTGGCTTGTGCCCATGTTACGGTTCCACTTTATCATAATTTCGTAATTTACTCGTCCATCTTATGATAATTTTGTTCTTAAAATTGGAATAGAAAAAGAACCACACCGAATTGTCGAAAAATCGCTGCGAGGTGCACACCCCTATGCTACAAATTAACTTTGTGCCAAATTTCATGAAAATCGGCCGAACGGTCTAGGCGCTATGCGCGTCACAGAGATCCTGACAGACAGAGATCCGGACAGACATCCTACAGACAGAGAGACTTTCAGCTTTATTATTAGTAAAGATAGTGCAAAATTTAACTTCAACATGTGGAAAACAACTATTTTATGATTCAAAATTGAAATTTAGGCTTTTTTGATTTTTTTAAACTCCAAAAATTTAGTCATTGTTATTAAGCGTAAACATTTCGTTTCACGTATTAGCAAAAACCCCACTAAGGAGGATTTGACCCTCCATGGGGCGAAAAAGCCCCATGTGAATTCCAGAGCATCAAAGGACCTCTGTGAAAAATGACTCAAATATCCGACATAATTGGATTTTTATAAGAAAAACCCCTGTATGGGAGATTTTTGCCCCATAGGGAGGCGAAAAACCCACTATGGGCAGGGGCGTGCACAGAAATTCTGGGGCGAGTTGCAGATGGCTTTTCCGAGCCCCTCTCCATATTGTTTACCACTATATTTCACCCATAGTTTTTAAAATATTGGGCCCCCTTCAGGCTTGGGCCCGGTCAACAAGTGTCCCTTCTCCTCCCCTGTGCACGCCCTTGCCTTTGGGAATTATTGAGCATCAAAGAAGCTTGGTGACAAATTTGGAAAAAAAAAACCGACGTAAACTGTGGATTTGTATCAGGAACAAGCACAAACCAACATGCGTTCATTTTTATATGCGTGTTAGATCAATGAGTAGGGTAGGTGAGGGTAAAGCCCCGCGATTTTCAGTTTTTATACCACCATGGTCAATAAAGGGCATGCATTCCCATTTTTTCAAATTAGAGTCATTGGGTGGGTTGTTACCTATAATCCTCCAAAATTTTAGTTACGTCTGATTAGTAATAATTGAGAAAATTACAATTTAGCGGGAACACAAAATTGCGGGATTTTGCCCCACAAAATGGGGTAAAACCCCGCAATGCGGATCTTTACCCTACTCAAAATGAATGTGAATAAAAAGAGTGACTGCTTGGTAAAAACACTTGAAAACCTCCTTGAACCATTGGTTTATTGTTATTCAGCAGTACCAAACTTAAATATTTCACACTTTTAACCTTTTTTTTTTTTTTCTTTTTAATTTTGTCACGAAAATATTTTCTTCTCCACAAAAGGAGGATTAAGTGCCCGGGAAAAAATGACAGCCGCATTATAAAAAATAATTTGAATGCCTGAAGTTATAATTTAATTGAATATCTAGTACCCAGTGCTTTAAGTTAACAGTACACTAGGTTGAGTTTTCTAAAAATGTTATTGCGTCGTGGATGGAACCGTGTCCTGCTGAGGTTACGACAATTTATTTATAACGTCTTCATTTCCAATGACTCTTCTTGTGTCTCAGCACATTTGCAGGCTTCTAGGTGTTTTACGTAAAAAAAACTCTCTACATAACCTCCCCCTTCTTGTCATATTGAAGTTATCTTGGCCACATTGTGCAGGGATAAGCTTTGAGTTATTCTCTACAGTTTCACTCGAAATTATAGGGAAATTTGTTTCTTCTTCGAAGTCCCAAGCTTTTGTTCCATTTTTCAGAGAAGTCTTCAATCGATATTTTTGAACCTAACTTTAATGTCTACCATACAGAACGAAGAGATGCCTGCAATTAAGTTACGTGCTTCATTAAGCTCAACATTTATCATGGTTCTGAGTTGCTTTTCTTCTGAAGGTACTAGAATAAAAAATTATTCGTACTTAAATGTTCAAAAAAAAAAAAAAAAAAAAGAGAAGAAATTATTACATTAATGAAAGCACATTTGAATTGAAATGAATGTAAGATTTTACCTAACAAATCTTATCCGAATTAAAACTTCATGAATTCATGTCCACCAACAATTAGTTTTTAACGATGAATAAGCTGTACAAAACACCATGCTAAACAAAGATATTAATATTTCAAAAAAGAGTCAATTTTAAACCGAGTGGAGAGAATCTTTGACCTTTTGGCGATGCGGGGTTTTACCCCAAAACAACTGCGGGGATTTTCCCCATTTTGTCACTTTCTGAAAAACACCCCATGTTGTTTTTAAGCAGCCATTAGAATAACTGTTTTCACGCGAAGGTGAAGCTTTAATGTACCAGTACTAACATGTAATTCATTGATTCTTCTTTTCAAATTCTACATTTTACAATGTTCAAATAATATATTAGAAAAGTTAGATCAAAGTAGTAAAAAACAGACTTATCCCCTTTCTCGTCTCTGGAGTGCCTAGTCAAGACAAAATTTCATTGATCAATAGGTTTCCATAGGACAAACCCACCACCTAGAGGTAAATTTCTTACTCCAAGGTGATCAAGTTAAAATGTCGGTGCGGGTTTTTACCCTACGCGGGGCTTTACCCGCACCTACCCTATTTGATTCAATCGAGTTTAGGAAATGTGTATTTCTTTCTTTAAAGCAGCTTCATAATCAAAAATGTGTTTCCGTTTTTCTAAATTTGCCTCCTCAGCAACGCAGGTCATGAGCAGAGGCGCCCTAATGGAATGTCACGGAAAAATCATGACCTCCTAAAAATTCAACTTTTCAAAAAAAATTTCTTATGAATCGGTAACTTTGGAGACAGATTGCAACATTGCGATTTTTTTTCTTTTGAATTTCTTACTGTTTACTATCATTATTATTTTTAAATGGTACGTACTGTTCCTTTTCATTCGATACAATTACAGTATGCGTGCATGTTCGCATTTTATTATTCAATAAATTCAGAATTTCATTCGGTAAAATGAGGATCCCCCCCCCCCCAAATTTAAGATCGGACGTCCCTTCTCTTGAACTTCCCAGCTGGTGACCACCCGTAGAATATTACAGCGACATTGTAACTGAGCTATTGCGTATTCGCTTGTAATTCTTCTACCTGAACTCAGCCTATGCACTGTATAAAAGAAATAAAAAAGGAAAAATTAACTTGAACTCTGAAATTTTGAATTCAAATTATGTTTTTCGCAATCACGAGTTGCGACAGGACCCTACTCATTGGAGGCTATTGTTTCTAGAAACAGCTCCTGTCCCCCCAAGACTACCCCTCCTCCTGGGCGGTTCGTGTGTATAGTTGTGTGTGTATGTGCAGGCGTGTGTGTATGCGTAGGCGCGCGGCGTGCGTGCATGTGTAGACTTGTGTGTGTGTGTAGACCTGTGTGTATGCACGTAGGCGTGTGTGTATGTGTGTTAAATCTTGTGTGTATGAGCGTGTGTGTATGTATGTGTGTGTGTATGAGCGTGTGTGTGGGGTAGGACATGGATGCCATTGATCAGGAAAAACGGATTCCAGGAGGCAGTGCTCGGAGCCGCGCCTGCAGAGGCCGGTGGGCGGTGGTGCTGGTGTCCCTGGTCCAAGCTGAAAATGGAACCACAACATCAAGGACGGTGAAATAAAAGCAAAAAGCAATCGTGATTGCTCAATAAATAATAAAATCATGTAAACTTCTTGGAAATCTATGGATAGCTAATTTTGTAATATCTGACAACAACATGTCTGCCAAAACAATAGGAAAGTTTCCCGCTTTAGCTCAGTTACTTTCCTGAAATTAACCTGGACAGTTTCTGATGAATTCAGAAACCTTCCCATCAAAAGCAAGTGCTGTATGTGGATTAAATCAGGAACCTTCCTAAAAAACTTATTATGATTATAGTAACAGCCTGGCACCTTCGTGATTTACCAAGAGTTTCTAAAGCATTTTAGCAAATATGGCAAAGCTGAAACAAAATTTCAAGCAAATACTGAACATCTTATTTACTTGCCTTTCACTCTCATTTGGGGTTCAGTCAATCTGGACGAGCCGTAACTTAGCTGAAGGAGATACATTTTATAACGCTGAGTATATACAGGTAGTTATCAAAATAATGGAAACACCTGTGAATAAAAGTAATTTTTGAATGTGCTTCGTAAGTAATAAAGAATAAAACTAGGTATCTGTTTTTTTTTCAATTTTTTTAATTTTTTTTTAATATAAATAGCAATGTACATATTCTGGTAGTATATGGCGGTTTAACTGAAATTCTGGAACGCTTGGATTTTTTCAAGCGCGTGAAATGTCGGACCTTTCAAATTTTAAAAGAGGCCAAATTGTTGGAGCGCGTCTAGCTGGAGCAAGTGTAATAGAAACATCATAACGTTTTAGCTTTTCTAGAGGTACAGTATCCAAAGTCATGACAGCATATACAGAGCTCGGTAAGACAAACTCGGCAAAGCAAAATAGTGGGCGGAAAAAGAAACTCAGTGAAAGAAACCGACGGGTATTGAAGGGAATTGCAATGTCTAAAAAGCGAACAATAGAAGCAAAAGTGGGCCGTGGTACGACGATCGGTAGAGTGTCGGATTCGGGGCCGGAGGGTCCTGGGTTCGAACCTCGATGGTCGAAGACCCACCGTCGTCATTAAAGGGGACTGGGCGACGTTAAATATGCTCGTGGTCTCAATGTCCTCCAAGTGAAACGATACCTCTGGGGGTGCTAGCACCAGGCAGCTATTAGCTCCTGGACTAGTTCTAAATTCACATTAACTGTTCGATCCGGTGATGGTGCTGCCATCTATCGGTATATAAAATAATGGAGGCAAGGCACTTAGTATGCAGTCCTCGACATAAATACAGTTGTAGTCAGTTGTGACTCGGAATAGGAATAGGAATAGGAATAGAAGCAAAAGTGACCACAGAACTTGATCACCATCTGGATTCACCAGTGTGAGTGATTACAATCAGAAGGCACCTTTATTAACAGAATATTTATGGCAGAGTGCACTCTCAGAAATGGACTTTCAAATTTGACGAAATTTTCTTCGTTTTTGACGAAACCACTTCCAGGGATATGCTCCGAGCGAACATTTCGTCAAAATGAAGAAACTGCTTTTGTTAGTGTTTTGAGGATGCGAATTTCGTCAAATGTAACGAAATATTTCTTCATTCTAGTTTCATCAAATTAACAATCATTTTCGTAGTTTTGAGAGCATTAGTTTCGTCAAATTAATTTCGTCGTATATGAGGACGTTAATTTCGTAAATTTTTAAGAAAATTTATTTCCTTTTTTTTCCCCTTTGAGCACATTAGTTTTTTTTTTTTTTTTGAGAATACAGTCGAACCTCGTTAATTCGAACACGCTTAAAACAAATAACTGCTGAAATGAACTTTTTTGCAATCCTTGTCTTATTGTTTATTGTTTTTTGGATAAAGCGAACCACGTTTTATAATAATCGATTTTAATGGTTCCTTTAAGTTCGTTATAACGAGGTTCGACTGTATTTTAAAAGATTTGTGTGCGTGTGATCAAATCCTAACTTCAGAATCTTACCACCGTAGTTTCCCACTTTATTGCATATAGTCACTTTCACAGGCCCGTCATTTACGGGGTCAGGGGGTCAATTGATCCCCTCCCCCCCTCCCGTCGTGATTTTTGAACATTCATGTTTTTACACATGATTGGCCGTTGTTTTAGTTCGTTTTCTGTAAAATTTTTATTGAGTACAGACTCTTTGTCATATTTGGGAAAAAATTGAAACAACGGGCCTGCAGCCCCCCCCCCCCCCCATAAAAAAAGACAAGTAATTGTTAAAAAAAGAGGCACATAAAATATGTCAAGCAAATTTTTATTTATGTAAAAATGCAAACAAACAACTTCTTAAAAAAGGTAAAACAAATCATAGCAGATTGAACTCCCCATGGTATCTAATTAACCTCCCCCCCATAATGGGGTTTTCCTTCAAAAAATCTAATTTTTGTCGGATATTTTCCAAATTTGGCACAGAGGTTCGTTATTTGAGGCTCGGGAATTCACACAAGGTCGTTTATGTCCCTCTATGTGGGGGGTGGGGGGGACAGACGACCCCGCATTGGGGGTTCTCCGTATTAAAAAAAGTTTTTGTCCGATCTTTTTTAAATTTGCCACAGAGGTTCTTAGATGCTCAAGAATCACGCAGGGTAGTTTTCATCACTTTATAAAGGGGGGGGGGGGGGGGGGGGGGGGTCCTTGAAAAAATCCAATTTTTGTCGGATCTTTCCAAAATTTGACACATAGGCTCTTTGATGCTCGGGGATTCACGCAGGGTGATTTTCGGCCTTCTATGGGGGGGGGGGGGCAACCCCTATAGTAGTTTTCCTACAAAAAATTCAGTTTTTGTTGGATCTTTCCGAATTTGGCTGAGTTTCGTTATTTGATGCTCAGGAATTCTCATAGGGTGGTTTTCTTTCCGCAATGGGGGGCAACCCCCATACGGGAGGGGTTCTTATAAAAAAACAGTTTTTATCATATCTTTTCCAAATTTGGAACAGAGGTCCTCTGATGCTCGGGAATTCACACATGATAGTTTTCAACCCTCCATGATGAGGAGGGGGGAGCAACAGCAACCCCGCATTGGGGGTTCTCCTTATATAAAAAAAGTTTTTGTCCGATCTTTTCTAAATTTGCCATAGAGGTTCTTTGATGCTCAGGAATTCACGGAGGTTAGCTTTCCTCAATGTATGGGTGGGGGGGCAACCCCGATGGGGATTTTCCTTGAAAAAAAATTAGTTTTTTGTCAAATCTTTCCAAAATTTGGCACAGAGGTTCGTTCATTGATGCTCAGGAATTCTCATAGAGTAGTTTTCGCCCCGCTACGGGGGACAACCACCAAATGAGGGGTTTTCTTACAAAAAACCAGTTTTATCATGTCTTTTCCAAAATTGTCACAGATGTCCTTTGACGCTCGGGAATTCCCGTTTTCGTCCCGCTATGGAGTGGGAAACCACGTGTGTGTATGTGGGGGGGGGGGGGGGGGGGGGGTCTGATCTGTTCCGAATTTCGTACATTTGTCTTTTAATGTTTCGGAATTCTCAAGTGTAGTTTTCATCCCGCTATGTGTGGCAAACCCTATAGGAGTTTTCCTTATAAAAATCCAGTTTTCGTCGGATCTTTTCCAGATTCGGCCCAGATATCCTTTGATGCTGGAAATCCACATAGGATAGTTTCCCATGGGGTAGTATTCATATGGGGTACTACCCCATGTGATTAAAGAACCTATGTGCCAAATTAGAAAAAGATCTGACAAAAGCCTGGATTTTTGTAAGGAAAAACTTCCCTAATGGGGAGGGGGTGCCCCGAAAGGGGAAAGAATATTTCAAACTGTTTGAACTACATCGCTACACCGCGATGCAAGGATGGTGATGCATCACGATGTGGAAATTCCTACATCACCCTGCCCCTACTGGGAATATAAAAGTACTACTTCCTCAGCAGATATTGGGTTCTGGAAAAATAAATCACGTGCTACTTTTATGCACAGTTAGATCGATACATGCTCGAAAGAAAATTGCTGAAAAGTTTCTTCTTCATTGAATCGCATGAAAAAATTCCAGAAAAAAAAAAAAAAAGATTTTTATCCAACTTATACCACAAATTTCAAAGAAAAAGTACAATAAAATGGACACCTTTAAGTTAGTACATATTTGTTCTAAAATTAGATACAGAAAATAAAATTAGATAATCTTAAGAAAAAGCTTACCTTTTTCAAATTAATTATTTGTTTTATTAATTTTGCTTGTATGTAGAATGTTTATTTGGCCAAATTTATGTTTAATACAGGAACTTTATTATTGCATGCATTTCATACTTCATACTTTGAAAACAATTCTCTGCCAAAATTGCAAAAGGTATTTGAAAATATAAATCTTAAAAAAATGCAGATGTGAAATAAATCTTTTGGTAAAATTAATTTAGTGTAATGTTTGTTAAATAATTATAAAAATATATCTTTGCTTTTTACCCCTAAGTTTTTATTTTTATTTCCAAACATGTGTAACATGAAATCAATGTATAATATACGAACACTTAGAATATTGTTATAATTAGGAAAAAGTCTTCGTCTGTCCTTGTTCCGATTATCTCCGTGATGTTGGATCCATCCTAAAAGAGTTTTAAAAAGAGAATATATACATAATAAGTAAAAGTTTAAGTCGATGGGTGTATGCCCTCATGCACATGGATCTTTTTTCTATTTCGAGGAAAGTTTTACGATTAAATTCAGCAGTTTATTTCTGAAATAAAACATGTTTTCACGATTTCTTTCAAAATCTGAGGGGTTTTTTTTTTCTTAAGTTAAAATGCTACGATTCGCTTGTGACTTTGAAAAGCATCTGATTTAATTTTCATATTTTTCAAAATATATGATTATTTCAATGCTGACAGCTTTTTTTCAAGCAGATTGCAAGAATGAGTTATTTTTACAGCGGATGAACAAAATTTTTATTTAGGCAGCTAGACTCTCAGTTAGTTTCTGAAATTAATTTCTGAATAATATTCTAGAATTAGAGTTTCTTCAATTTATCGAGAATCATCATTATTTAGCCATTAAACGAGTTAATTCTTTTGCACATCAAGTCGTGAATTTTCATTTTTTTTTTTTTTTTTTTGAGTTATAAAAAAAATCAAAAGTGCGAAAATTGTTGATCTGTGATTTTTTTTAAATTTATTTTTTATTTTAACCGATAGCCAAAATACACCGTTTTTTTTTTCGATTCTCGTGTTCCGTTTTCTTCACGAATGTTTTCTGAAGTACTCTCCTCCCCCCCCTACCTAAATTAGTTCCAATAAAGTACTTATGAATTAAGTAGTACTGAAACTGGTGATTATGATTTTATTTGCACATTTTTCAGAGATTTTATTGTGCTATGTTATCAATAAACAACATTTACTTACCGAGCTTTACCTTCTTAAACCACTATCAAATTAGAGTCAAAAACCCAGGGCTCCAACACTCGAAGCCACGCTCCATTTCATAAGATAACTAGTAATTACATAAAGCTACTTTCTAGCTGATGGATAGGGATTTAGTAGAAAAAAAAACTGATTTTTCTGCTATACTGGGGATAGAGTACTTACAAAATGAGGCGTAGCTTAAGGGAGTGTGTACTTCGGATTTTTTTAACTCAGCTGGTAATGATTTTAAGAGAGAATGCTTGCCAAGTATAGTTGTTAATTGATAGTATGGTACCTTGAAATCTTTAAAAAATATTCAAACAAAATCATAAAATCATCAGAATTAATCACTAGTACAAAAATATTCAAACGTAGCTCTACTTACTAGTTTGGGACGGAGACGAAGGGAGTATCACTTTTTAACTAAGAATATTTGATTTTTAAAATATGCAATTTTCACGCAGTAAATAAAAAAACGCCAAGGAAGAAGAGCTGCCAAAGATAGGGGAAACCCAATAACAAAGTGCACTTTCTTGTTTGTTTGTGTCTTGAGAACTAATTGACTGATATCAATGGATTTTTTTTCAAAGGTATATAATGAAAATAGGGACTAATGTGGTGAGCTAAACTTGTTACATATATAAAGCTTATCATATATTTCCATTATCCTTTCAATTTTTCAATTGAAGTTCGGTTAAATTTTCAGACATTTTACTTTATATCCAGCAAAATCACAACTCCAACTAAAAGATTTGGATTTATTGGAAGTTCATCTATAAAATGCTTCTTAGTCTGATTTAATGTAGACCGGGATTTCTCACTTTTTGTTGACAATATCTTGAGGCGGCAAATATGGCAATAAAATTAATGCTGCATTTATTTTAGCTGTAGAAACTATGTATAATGGAAAAATTCATAATTATGACAAATCATGTAACCCAAATTGACATAGAAAAACTTATAAATTTAGTGCATGAAGTGGGAAAATAAACAACAAAAAATGCTTATTATTATTACAATTTTCAAACATGCTATAGGATCTTTTCTTTTTTTTCTTTTTAAATCGAGGTTAAACATTAAAACTTCACTTCAATAATTTATTTTAATTTGCGGAAAAATTGAAAAAATATTGAAAATATTGTGCTGAAATATCAAGCACAAAGATAATGTTCTTTATGGAAATTAATATTTTCTCTATCTTAAAATGATTTCATCAAATTGATATTTACTTTACTTCATGTTTTATGCAAGTAAAAAAAAAGGCTGCACAAATAATGAACATAAGCACCTATTGCTAGAAACATCTGCCGCAGGGAAAGAGATTATATAAACAACGTGGGGTAAGCTGGTAAGCATATTGGGGGATTGGTATATAGTATTTGCTTAAGAAAATAAAAATGCAGAATGAAACAAATTTGAATTATTAAACTAAAAAATACACTTCGTTTAACAGAATTATTTTTTTTAAATTCATTGAGGAGAATGAAAACACATAACCATGTAATATATTCCATGTTGAAATTAAAAGTTTCAAAGTTCTATGCCTTTTATAAAAGCGCTGTATTTATCATCTGTGTTAGTTAAGCTACGGTGGAGGGTTTTTTTTTTTTTTTTTTTTTGTAAGTTTAAATTCGTACAAACTCTTTAGTCATGTTTGTAATTTTTTGTAACGAAATAAAGGAAGTACCCTTTTGGAAACAAATGTCAACAAACCAACATTTTCTTTTACAAATAAAAAAAAACAACGCTAGCTAAGCCTAACGTGGAGGTGACTCAAAGTTAACACACACAGAATTCTAAACCTAATCGAACCGTTCATTTTCAATTTTAATGTGTTTTAAATACAACTATAAACACAACACTAAACAAAAATGTAACAATACACAAAAGAAGGCACATTGCACATACAAATTTCAATAAATACTAACCTTTTTTATGAATCCTTTAGAATAAATTGAGGTAAGATAATTTAACGAGCAAGTACAAGATTGAAACGAAAACTCCCAGAATTCACTGCAATGTGACGAAATCGGGACGAAATAATTTCGTGAAAAATTTGAGATTTCTGGTTTCGTCAAATATCGCGTGATTCGGTGACGAAAGGATCGTCGAAAATAACGAAATAGTGCTCGAGGATTGCCGGATCGTCAAAATTGAGCGTTTCATTTTTGACAGTGTGGCGATTCCCAACACAGTTGTCACAGAGTGTTTCCATTATTTTGATAACTACCTGTATCTTTTAAGTGGTAACTATATAAAAATATTCTTCACGACAATGGGAAGCAAGTCGACCACCGCCACAGGTCACCCATAAAAAAGTACAACGTCGTTTATGCGTCTTTCAAGGGAACGTTTACAAACTACGCTTGAACAAGAAAGATATATAAACGAAAGCATTTACGATGACCTAACTCAGTCAGGTGGATCTCATAAGTGGGGGGCGGGGAATACAACTAAAAGCTATAAGACTTTTAGCGGCAGCAAAAAATTAAAAAAAAAAAAGAAGAAAAAAAAAATAACTTGAATTCTGAAATTTTGAATTCAAATTATGTTTTTCGCAATCACGAGTTGCGACAGGGCCCTACTCATTGGGGGGTATTGTTTCTAGAAACAGCTCCTGCCCCCCCCCCCCAAGTCTACCCCTCCTCCCGGGCCGTTACGTGTGTATAGTTGTGTGCGTGTGTGTATGCAGGCATGTGTGTTGTGTAGGCGCGCGTGCGTGCATGTGTAGACTTGTGTGTGTGTAGACCTGTGTGTATTCACGTAGGCGTGTGTGTATGTGCGTAAAGGCTTGTGTGTATGTGTGTAAAGGCTTGTGTGTGTGAGCGTGTGTGTGTGAATATGTGTGTTTGTAGGACATGGACGCCATCGACCAAGAGAAACGGAATTCAGGAGGCAGTGCTCGGAGCCGCGCCTGCAGAGGCCGGTGGGCGGTGGTGCTGGTGTCCCTGGTCCAAGCTGAAAAAGGAACCACAACGCCAAGGACGGTCAAATGAGAACAATAAGCAATCGTGATTGCTCAAAAAAAAAAAAAAAAAAAAAAAAAAAAAAAAAAAAAAAAAAAAACAGAAAAACAGAAAAAAAAAGAGTACAAAATTTTGTTAGGGCTGATTTTGAGAGTATTGAAGCAGACAAGAGAGTATTGACACAAGCCTATCAACTTAACTCACCACATAGTATTTTGAGAAGTAACAAACACTTGTTAAACATTTAATTAAGCAAGTATGACTTGTTTAAGTAAAACAATTGATTTACTAATATCTAAAAAATGAATACATAAATTAAAAGTTACTGCTTGTGCTAAATCATGTTTTGTAAACAGATATACAAAGTAAAACAAATAATTATGCTCTGAAAACTTTGACATTTCTGCTTTTTTTTTATTTTTATAACTTCTAGTTTCGGTTTCTAAATTAGAAAATAAAATAAGTAAAAGAACCATAACAAAGGGAAGAGAGGCATTGCCCCCCCCCCCCCCGGTTTGCCGCATTGAACTCAATTGCAATTTTTGATACTAACGGGGCTGTTAACCGGGATTTTCTCACCAAATACAAAACTGGCGTATTCCCAAGGGGCTAGCAGGCGTCCTTTCTTTCATATGGTAAAACTTTCGGTGGATGCCAATATCACTTTGACGTTTTGACGTCAAGTTTCCCACCAGATGGAGCCATCTCAGCTCACACGACGCGAAACTGCACTAAGTTTTGTGCTTCCGAGAGTGTTTAAAACAAATGAATGCTCAAGGGATTTTTAACATTCTGCATAATTGCGCGATGTGAATGCTGACGATTTTCTGCATCTTCAGCCGCGACCTGGGACGTCAGAGACTAAAGCCACTTTACTGGTTTAATTGCTAAGTGAAACATTTTGTTTTGGGTAAAATTCGAAACATTATCATATTTTGATTTGTTGAAAATAATTTCTTTGTGTTTACAAATGCTACTTTTTAGCCTACTTTCCCAGTAAAAGTCAGAAAAAGAAGAAAAAAGCATGAAAAAAGGCTTAATGCATCTTAAAAATATCGCAAAAAACAAAAAAAAAGTCAAAAATAAATAAAATAATTAAATAAATACTGAAAAATTAAAAATTGGAAAGTAGGGATGGGGAAAAATGTCTGTCTGTCTGCCCCCCTCCCCTAATAACTTTTGAATGAATCGTCTGATTCGAACAAACTTTTTTTTGTTCGAAAGATCTCGACAAGGACACCTCATTCCCATATTTCACTTTTTGATTTGAACTATTTTTTGTTCAATTTTGAACAGTTCAAAAAAACTTAACATTAGCGCCTACGGGGAAATTCAATGCAATTCCGAATTGTGAGGCGAATTTGCTTCAAACAAACTTTGTAGGAAAAAGCGTTTGATGAAAAACTTGTTATAAAATATCTTTTTGATTTGAACAATTTTCTGTTCAAATTTGAACAGTTCAAATCCCTTAACATTAGCGCCTACGGGGAAACTGAAAGTCAATGTAGATTCCGTACTTGAAGGCGGATTTACTTCAAACAAATTTTGTTGGAAATAATAGCTCTTGACCCCAAACTCCAGACTTCGACTCCGAGAATTTAGGGACACTTGACTCCGACTCCGACTCCTGTGTCCGACAATTAATCGGACTCCGACTCCCCGACTTCGACTCTGACTTCGTAGCCTTGGCAAAAATTTATACACGGAGGACAAATGACTGACTCCGATTCTTAGATACTCGACTCCGACTCCTTTATCTCAAAATGAGATTGACTCCGACTCCGACTCCGCAGCTATGGTTTTGACTGAGAAATAATTATTGTTGATCTGACTTGTTTTTATTTTTACGCTAAAGTTTTAATTTAGGTATTCAGTTTTCGGCGAATAAACTCGAAGTCATTTATAAACCTGGCAACGTGTCGTACCGCCTGGAGGAAGCAGACGGAGAAAGCCTTGGCCTGCACCAGGCTGTTGTGCTGATGAAGAAGAAGAAGAGGAATATTTTATTCCTAGAAATCAGCTTAAAGTATTTTAAAAATATGTTTGAAAAAATTCGCGATTTTAGCTATTTTTGAGTATATTGATCAGGTACTAGAAAGTAGCATGGGTATACGGGAAAGTAGGCTCGTCTAGTTCTAGACAGAACCTCTTGTTTCTTAAGGGAAGGCTCTTTTCGGAATTCGTACTTTTCAACGCCACGAAAACTGGACATTTGAGGCAGTGAGAAGCAAAGGGATGTTAGTGGCAAAATTAATCACTTGGAGATAACCAGTACACATGATAGGTGAACCTCTCCTCTGTCTTGGGGCAAGGTGGCACTAATAGCCCTGGTAGTTGCTGCTATACAGCATGATTTAGAAAAAAAAACATTCAATGAAAGACAACCTAGGCTGTTATCTTTAAACTCAAAACTTGAAAATGTCCACTTACATCCCTTTGCTTCTGACTGCCTCATTTGTGAAAAGGAATCTAGTTGAACCTATTCAAAAATAAATTGCAGTTATAAAAATTCTAACTCGACGAAATTAAGTGCAGTTATTTCTTCCCATTGCAAGGAGCTATCGAACTGCTCAGTTACAGTATCAAGAGACTGCAGTTCCGCCCATAGAGTAGAGAAATTACATAGAGAGGCCCCGCTATACTAAGAAATTGAAGCCAGAAGTTGCACCGCTGTATCCCAAGATCCTTAGCTTCTTGAGATACATCTTGATTCAAAACACTCCATTACTGAATCGCAATCGGTTGTTAATTTAAACTTAGTTATCGTTGCAAGTTTATGAAGCGCGTTTTTGAAATTGCATTAAAACATGAATTAAAATGATAACCAATCCGCAAGCTACTTTATACGGTCCTTTTGCGAGATTGGTAAAAACTGTTCTCGCGAAGCGATCATGTTATCATAACTCCGCTCATCATTGCACCGCTGTATCCCATAATTGCGGCTTCAATTTCATCTCCTTTTTACCATGGACGGGGCCTCTCTATGTATGTTTCTTTACTCTATGGTTCCGCCCTTGTTTTTGGCTCATCAGCTTGAAGTAGTCGTACCAGAGCAAAAGACGAAAAAACCTTCATAATAAAACTGAGTTCATAATAAAACTTTTCAAATTTACAGCTAAAAATATTTTAGCATGCCACTGGAGAGACGTCCGCAAACATGGTAGGGCTCCATTTTGAAAAATGAAGAAAAAAGCTAGGGTACAAACCTACAAATTACCTCCTAGACGGAGCAAGGCAAAAAGAATTGCAAGCAAATACTGATGAACAGCATTCAGGTGTGATAACAAATTTAAAATACACAATTGTAAAGACACACTCTGTTTCTTTATGATCTATCTTGCATTCAAGCACGTAGCACGAGTCGCATTGCATACTTCTAGATGCTGTAACGGAGCTGTTTCGTATTTAATTGTGATTCTGCGCAACATGCTGAATAAAGCAAATGCTGCATAACATCCTGGTGGGATAAAATTTTCTTGACTACCAGTGTTGGAATACACTCAACTTCTTTAAGATTTTTTTTTTTTCGTCTTAAATCTCGCAGCGCGTATGTGCCCGTTGCTGAATTCTGAAACTTAGCTAATCCGCATTCAATTCACGTGTTATTCTTCTGCCTTAACTCAATCTATGAAGCGATAATTTGTACTGTTTGACTATTGATTACATGGAAAGGCTAATGTCCGGTTTATAGGCGGAAATGGACGTATCTATTCGTTTATAGGGATGATGGTTTGTTTCAGATGTGCACTTTTGCATCTCTGTTATTTAGCCTTATTTTTGTAAAAATGAAAATTTGCTCACAGCAACATTTTTTAAATCTAAAGTATATTCGATCTATATTCTCACGGCAAAAACTAATTGATTTATTTATTTGCAACCAAGTTTTGAGCTTACCATTTTGCTTTTACATTCCTGAACGAAATGAAAATGTTTTATTTTCTTTTTGTTGTTTCCATGGAAACTATTTTTGTTTCCTCTTATTTTACTTTAGAGAATGCAATAAATGAATAAGGCACTACTGACATTATAAAACGCGTGCATCAAAATCCCATCGTTATTTTCCCTTCTCCCCTGCTAGATTTATTCAGATGGAATCGTCTTTACTTGGCAGATTGCCAAATTACATACAATCCATGGTCAAACAGTAACTTTTACTTCTTCCTCTGTTGTAGTTACGCTGTCGAGGGCACAAGACGTGAAAACTTGGCGCTTGACTACAAACTTCGACAACCCCCGGGTCTGGCAGGATGGAGTTCTACCCTGTGCGAACGACAAAGTGATTTTTCCCGCTTCACTCCCCATCACTGTTTACATGCCGGAAGTCTTCTCAGTACGAGAAATGGTAATGCACACTTTTTGCCTTATGATATATACTGTCTGACCATGGATTGTATGGAAAGGCAAACATCCGGTTTACATCCGGGCGGAAATGGATGCATCTATTACTTTTCATGGATGCCAGTTTTTACTTTGGTGTGTACTGTGTAAGCCTCTAAATTAAGCGGAGTATCATTCAAATGAGCGGAACACGCGCATCAAATTTTTACTCCCCCCCCCCCCTTCAGATAGGCTCGTCTTAACGTTTGCCGATTCCATACAATCCGGGGTCAAACAGTATTCTAGTCCGACCGCGAATGAAATTCGAAGTTAAATCCCGGTTATCACAAATTTGCCATTTCAACTGCGCTTGCGCGCGGACTTAGCTGATTTCAAAAATCTTACTAAAATGAATTACAAACGTTTTAAATTTGGCAATAAGCATGATATGGATACAGATAAAAATTAGAAATCGCAAAGTTTTCTCTGATTTAGTTTTTAGGCCTCGGTAAAGATTGAATTTTGCGTCTTAATTATTAATGGATTCGGTGTCTGATTTTTCTGCCCATTTTCAGACCAAATTTTTAACCTCAGAAGAGCGTACTAGAAATGCAGTATCACTTCTAATACAAAGCCTAACTCTCAACCTAAATAAAAATGTATTATTACTAAGTTGTTTACGCCTAACGTAAAATATCCGCAAAAGACGGATTTCTGTACTAATATTCCAATCATTTTTGAAGTACACAACGTGTTTTATATTTATGTTAAATAAACACTTCCAAACTAATAAATATTGAAGTGTCATTTTTCTCTTAAGATTATCAGTTATTCCTATCCGTATTTTCATATAATATATCATGAAATCGGTGTGAAAATATTCTAATCGCATTCATTAATTTGGTGGGACTCTCGCTCAGTCTAAATATAAACAAACAACACGAAAACTTAAAACAGAAAGCCCAAAAAAGCTAAGTCCGCGCGCAAGCGCAGTTTAGATGGCAAATTTGTGATAACCGGGATTTAACGTCTAGTGCGAATGAATGACCCTTGTCAATCATTTAAGAATACGAGTCCATTCCTTAAAATAGGTAGAGAAGGAAGAAAGGCCGCGTGCCATATGTTGGAGTTAGCAACATTTTGGTGATATGAAAAAAAAAGTACTCCTAGTATTTTTTGTTGTGTTTTTATTTAGACCTGAAAGGTTTTTCAGTTATAACTGCATTGAGTTGGCGAAAAGGGTAAAAATGACAAGCTTTGCATTCTTTATTGCAACCCTATGCTAATCTCACCGGTTTTCAATTCGCAACTCCAGCGCTCGAATACGCTACCTTGCGGTGATTTACAAAACTGCCGAAAAAACTAAAACATTGCACTCGACGTTAAATCCCGGTTATCACAAATTTGCCATTTCAACTGCGCTTGCGCTGACTTAGCTGATTTCAAAAATCTTGCTAAAAATAATTAAACATTTTAAATTTGTTAATAAATTTGAGATAGTAACAGAAAAAAATTAGAAATCACAAAGCTTTCTCTGATTTAGTTCTTAGGTCTCGGTAAAGATTGAGTTTTGAGTCTTCATTATTAATGGATTCGGAGTCTGATTTTTCTATCAAAGGCCCTTTTCAGGGTCAAATTTTCAACCTCAGAAGAGCGTACTAGAATTGCAGCATCACTTCTAATACAAAGCCGAACCATCAACCTAAATAAAAATGTATAATACTGCTGTTTAAGCCTAACGTAAAATTCTTAAAGATCATTTCACCTCAATTTAAAGCTCGAGAGTGATAAATACTTGGTACAGTTTATATATTTTTTCTTCTTTATCTTTCTTACTAATAATAAAGCTGAAAGTCTGTCTGGGGGATGTCTGGATCTCTGTGACGCGCATAGCGCCTAGACCGTTCGGCCGATTTTCATGAAATTTGGCACAAAGTTAGTTTGTAGCATGGGGGCGTGCACCTCGAAGCAATTTTTCGAAAATTCGATGTGGTTCTTTTTCTATTCCAATTTTAAGAACAAAACTATCATAAAATGGACGAGTAAATTACGAAATTATCATAACGTGGAACCGTAACATGGACACAAGCCAATTGGCGAGATACGAAATTATCATAACGTGGAACCGTAACATGGGTACAAGCCAATTGGCGAGAAAATTCACCATACATTATTTGTAAATATACAGGCGAACCAAAAGACCTTTTAATTTTTCTATTACGGGCAAAGCAGTGCGGGTACCACTAGTGATGCATGAGTTCGTTACAAAAGAAAGTTGGCTACTGAATGTGTTTAGTACTTGAGCCCATAACAGCCTCCTCAAAGCGCTTGTTGAAGAATAATTTGGTTCATTTGTAGATTAATAAATTCTAGGCTCGTCGTGTCAAATTTTCCCAAGGGGCGTAGAGGTTATAAACTCATTAATAATGTGACTGAAATATTTAAATACTTTTTAACTGTTGCAGGTGTTTCCACGCGATGGTCAATTTATCTTCCCAGAAAATGCGAGTATAGCTTTCACGGGTGGACGACAAGAAAATGCTTGTAAAGGCAAAGGTAAGTTGGGAAAAAAATAAATTGTACTAGACAACAAGATACTTTACTACACTTATGGCCACACAAAACGCAACACCATGAAGGAGTAGGCAGAATCAGGGCTGCCCACCCCCTTAAGAGCAAGGGCGCACCCCCTCCCTAAAAATCGCAAAGACCTACTAAAAGCAACAGCCTCTCTTCCCCCTCCCCCAAAAAAGGAAAAAACACCCATAAAAGCACCCCTAAAAATTTAAATGACGCAGTCTGCGCCATGACCCCCCCCCCTTCTAGGTGGGCGCCCTTGGGCAGAATGAAGCGAAATTTTGCACACGTGATGGTGACATTGATATTAGTAAGTGATTACAAAATGAAAGCAAAATGATCATTTATTGCTGAAAAAATCCCAAATGAATGGAGGTTTAAGTAAAGGAATCGCCTGGCATCCTGCACACAACAGTCAACTGGCCCCGCACGTCAGGCACATGTGTCGCTACCATCCTCATCCTGATGAGTAGAATCAACTAAAAGGACACTGCCACGCGCTCGCTCTGCACATAAGTAAACTAGTTGAATCAACTCGGTTCAGTTTTAACTGCGTTGTGGAGCAGTTGCTCGAAAAATAAACGAGTTGAATCAACTCGGTTCAGTTTTAACTGCGTTGTGGAGCAGTTGCTCGAAAAATAAACTAGTTGAATCAACTCGGTTCAGTTTTAACTGCGTTGTGGAGCAGTTGTTCGAAAAAATTCAGCTCATTCCAGTGATGTGGGACATAAAATCATTATTTTTTTTAAATGTGCCCTTTTTCTTTCAAAAATAAAAGTTGAGTCACCTGTCTTGTGTGGACACAACAAATAACACTAGTCAACTAGCTGACAGGCAACTTTTTAAAACTAAAAGTGGATTCAGGTTACCACATCTTGTGTAGGAGGCCTTACTTTTAATTGACTAGATATGGATACATTAGCTTGAAAGGATCTTAAATATCTTAATTCGTTTCTAAAATAAACCCAGATGATCGGGAAAAAAAACCCACAAGGAATGAGTACGAACAAATAAAAACGGGATCTGATTTTTCAAAAAACAGCTAAGTCAGGTTTATAGGAAAGAAGTCCTTCGAAAATTCAAATGCCAAGAAAATTCACTATTGGCGACAAAAAACATTAACGTAACAAAGCACACAGCAGATAAAAATTTATATTCCAGTCAATGAGTGCTCAAAACAGGGGTGTAGCGTGCAAGGCATATGCGATAATTTTTGACTTCAGAATATTGTTAGGGGTAGTTAGTAAGTAAACATACTAAAAATCCCCGCCCCTAGGGGGTGAGCTAAAGGTGAGAGGGAGAGAAAAAGAAAATGTTAGGTTTTTCGAGAAAACGTCGGAAACGGTGGGCAAAATGCGTTAAAAATTAAAATTCAAACAAAATAAAATTTCTATGAAACTGTGTCTACACATATTTGTCAAATTTCCACTACTTTTTCGGGTATATGTTAGCAAAAACCGATGATTTTCGGAAAAATTCTCTCTTTTTGTCAAACAATTGCTTTGAGTGTCTACCAGGATCAGTATTCATGAAAATTGTCAAAGATAATGTTGTAGAGCTTTAAATTTCCTTCAATTTGATATGCTATTTTGTTATATTTTATTCAACCAATCAAAAGTTACAGGATTTCAAACACGCACTTTCATGGCAAAAACAGGAACACTTGCCATTCACAAATTTCAAACCGACTCGAAAGGGTCGCACACTTTCTTTTTCCTCAATGAATTCAACAGTCCTGATTGACAATAAAGAAGTATTTGTGGATTCCTCCAACACAAATGATGTTTAAGGAGGGGCGGGGGTCATGAAATTGTGACTTTGCGACAGGGGGGAAGGAAAAGTAAGAAGTGTGACATCAAGCATTTTTTAATACGAAAATGTTTATAAAAATTAGTTTATGAAAAGTACCTTGTGACAAATGGGGAGGGGTCAAAAATGTTGAAAAAAAGTGTAATATCATTTATGGACAGCTTCTTAGCAAGAAATCAGACGGAGATTTGCCGAACTACGTATATGCAGTATGAATTAGCTCCATACTCATGGCAATGTTTAACGAAAGTGAACTGAGGAAGTGCAAAAAGCCAGCATTTCCTCGGTAAGAAATTTGTTAGAAGTAATTAATAAGTAAACAAACTAAAAGCCCCGACCCTAGGGGGGAGGGGAGTTAAAGGTGGGGAGGAGGAGTCTAATTTTGTGGTTTTCGATTATATCTCGGAAACAACAGGAAAAATGTGTTCCGAATAAAAGTGAAAGTTAGCTAAATTTATTGTGAAATTGTTTTATACAGATATGTCACATTTCCAGTGTTTTTTTAGATAAGCGTTCTTGAAATCCAATACTTTTCAAAAAAAAAAAAATCGCGTTCTTATTGTCTCAGAGTGTCTGTGCCAAGCAGGCGCTCAAGGGATCTTGTGCAGCAACCATGTGATAAGGACCCTGACTGTTTTCTTTATTTTAAAAATCCCCCGGCTGAACACTTGAACTGCAAATTCAAAGCTGATATCAAAGAAGCCTCCGCGACACCCAGCTGACAAGCAATCAAAAACTATGAAGTTCTAGCATGGTCTCAATTTCGTTACTTTTATTGAAATGAATATGTGACGCTATAGCATGATAATGAAAATTTTAATAATAGAGGGGTAATGTAAATGTAGCTGCCCGGCAGCACCTTTTTGTAATTTTAGTTCTCATTACATTATTACTAATCATATTTTGAAAGTGTTTATATGGAATATGGACTGACAGTAATTAGAAAATGAAAATATCATCTTTAAGGTGACAACTTGGTTCTATTCTGAGGCGGAAGGGTCATGTCACCAGCAGTGGAAAAGTTGTTCTTAGAAATTTTTAAAACCGTTTACCCGCCAATGTTCCAAAAATGGAACATCATATTTAAGTGAAAATTTTCCCAAGAAATAACGTTAAAATAAACAAGTTTTTTTTAACACAGTTTAGTCTTATTTCAAAGTATTTTTTGATTTCCTGCTTGATTGTTTATATGTTTTCAATTATTTATTGCGATTTTTCAAAGATGAGTGTTTTTTTAGCTTTTTGCAACTTTTTCTTATAAAATTTACCAAAAATTGGTTTTTTCAGAAAATGTGATGATATTCATTATAGTTGTGAAAAATACTTCAATATATGATTTTAAAATGCTTGTAGAAATGTACAATGATATTTCCGAAAGGTGTACCCCTTCAAAATAGCATGTTCCAATTTTGGAACATTGGCGCTTTTAGGGAGTCAAATTTCCAAGAAGTAAATCGTTCGACTTACAAGGGGAAATTTCATTTTTCATAATATATGTTTCTTTTTTTTTCTCATTTTGAATGTACTCTGATGTAGATGCTGGCAAAACCAAGTAAGTTTATATTTTGAAAGGATATGACGTTTCGTTAGCAAAGAAAATAATAAGTCTTCTGTTTGACGGACTATATGGCTCCGAATCCACACCTGCTCGGACATTTGCATTGTCACGTAATAATAAAAAATAATATTAGTGAGAGTTTTATTCTTCATATTTTAAATGCAGTTCAATAATTCGCTAGCTTTGTTTTCGGGCGAAAGGAAATTCTGTTTGACGTATACCAACTGTTCATAAATGTTAAAAAATGTCTACAAGATTTCTTACTGTAGAACAAGCTGTGGCTTATTTAGAGACATTGTCAGATTCGGATTTGTCAGATGTAGATATATGCCAATTACCCCCTGATGAACTAGGCAATATCACTGAGGAAGAATAGATGTTGACAGAGATGAAATCCTACAATTTTTTGGTTTGTTGCTATTGAGTGGGTACCATTCTGTTCCTTCTGAAGATATGTATTGGAGCAGTGCAGAAGATACATCTGTGCCAATTGTACTAACAGTTATGCCTCAAAATCGTTTTCGAAAAATAAAAAACAACTTTCATTTGATGGACAACCATGAATTAAAACAAAATGACAAACTAAGAAAAGTTTTCCTTATTTACGAAGAATTGTGTAAAAACCCTCAACAATTTGGTGTATTTCATGAAAAATTAAGCATAGATGAATCTATGGTTCCCTACTACGGTCGGCATTCATGTAAAATGTTTATTAGATGAAAACACATAAGATTCGGCTTCAAAATTTGGATGCTGTGCTCTTCAAGTGGATACCCATATTCCATGGAGATTTATTCAGGCAAAAAAGAAGGATCCCCTGATGTGCAATTAGGATCCAGAGTTGTAAATGATCTATTATCAGTTTTGACTGACACGTCTAAGCATGAAGTATACTTTGATAACTTTTTTACATCATATGACTTAATTTCTCAGCTATCAAAAAAAAAAGTGTACGAGCAACAGGAACAATTCGTGAAAACCGAACTGGCCATTGTCCACGGAAATCCAAAAAAGCCCTTTCTAAAGAAGATCGCGGAAATTTTGACTATCGATCCGATGGATCAGTGTACATGTGCAGCTGGAAAGATAATGCAGTGGTTACAGTAGCATCTAATTGTTATACACATGAGTCACTTGCATCTGTAAAATGTTACTCAAATGCGCAGAAATGCAAGATAGATGTGCCACAACCTCATCTTATCAAGAGATACAATGAAGAAATGGGGGGTGTGGACGTCTTGGATAAACTTTTAGGGAGCTACAGACCTCATTTGAGGAGTAAAAAATGGTGGTGGAATCTTTTTAGTAATGCGCTGAATATTTCAGTTGTAGCTAGTTGGTTACTTCATTGTGATTTACACGAAGTCAAGATGAAGCATTTAGAGTTCCGAAGAGAAATAACAACTCACCTCCTAAGAAGAAAAGTACGAGTGGAAAGTCCTCCAGGGCCTCGTTGTCATTTACATAAACGGTCCAGAGTGTCTGACGGACATTATATTGTATCTGCATCCCAAGGACGTTGCGCGGTGTGCAAAAAAATACGACTAAGAAATGTTTCCATTGCGACAAACGACTTCACCAGCAACGCTTCCTTTCATATGATGGGCAATATTTCTGTATTGGATTTTCTGAATTCTGATATGTACACAAATGCAATTTCAAATCTTATTTTTTTCCACAATAAAGTATGCTAAGATAAAAACCGCATTCAAAACCTCTTAGTTTAAAAAAATTCTCTGAAAAAAAAAAAACTTCATGCAAAACGCCAATGTTCCAAAAATGGAACACACTGAAAATCATAGTAAAAATTTTTTTTCTGGAAATTTTATTTTATTTCTGTATTTACTAGACATAAATAGACATAATTTCAAAAAATTACTCAAATTTGATCATCCGTCAATAGTTCGGCGGTTAAACGGTTTTAATGTATTGATGTCTTCATCGTCCCCTTCGTCTTGGATAAATATTTTGATTCCGTTGTTGCAACTGCCCTTGTAATGCAAGCTTGCAGCAGAGTAGTTTAACTATGATTTCTACAAGTGACCGGAAGGTCACTTGTAGAAAAGCAATCGGTCAAAATCATCTTAAAGATTCCGTCAGGAGCAACATCCGATTCCGAGAGTTTCGGCACGAGTTGGTCATTCCTCCTTTCCCAAACCCCCAATCCGGTACTTCACAATTCAGTTCCTAGCTACAGGTGTACCTGGTGGTACGGCAGAGTTAGAGATCAGTCTTGATGTTGGTAGCTACTTTGATAAATGATCTGTAATAGAGACGTACCGAGTAGCACTTTGGCCGAGTAGCCGAGTACCGAGTACTCGGCCTTTCACTCCTCGGCCGAGTACCGAGTTACCGAGTACTCGGCCTTTCACTACTCTGCAGAGTTACCAAGTACCAATTACGTTTTAAGAAGAACAACCGACATACATGCGATGAATTTTGAACTTATTGGAATAGTAGTATAGACCTCCTTGGTACATATAATAGTTTTTAAAACTAAATTCCTGCTGAAATTTAATTACGCATTACATAAAGAATTTTGTTTGTGTCAAAAATTTTACAAAAAAATAT
This sequence comes from Uloborus diversus, assembly GCF_026930045.1. Taxonomy (NCBI): domain Eukaryota; kingdom Metazoa; phylum Arthropoda; class Arachnida; order Araneae; family Uloboridae; genus Uloborus; species Uloborus diversus. Next base: position 14,541,401 of record NC_072736.1, on the reverse strand, counting down.
TTTTAAAATTAAAAATAAATAAATAAAAGGTATGATTAATCAAGTTGGAATTAAAACAAATTACAGTAAAATCCCTCTAATGCGGACACTAACAGGACGATTTTTTTTGTCCACAATAGAGAGGGGTCCGCAGGACAGGGGTTTAATAATGTTATTTGCATTGGAACTGGGGAATTAAAAATTGTCTGCATAAGAGGGGTGTCCGTTAGGAGGGGTTTCACTGTATACCAATCAGTTATAATACTATTCCGCCAAACATAAATAATTTTTAAAAGCAGATAAAACAAATGTGCAGGAACACTGCAGACACGTGTTTCACCGCCCCCCCCCCCCCCCGTTACAAGGAACTTCTTTTTGAGTGCATAACATATGTGAGCTAAAGAATGTAAAATTCGACAAAAAAATCCGACTTTTGTCGGATGCCTTTAAATCCATGAGCTCCCATTTTGTGCATTGAAAAAGGAATTCCTTGTAACGCCAAAACACGTGTCTGCAGAGTTCCTGCACTGTGCTTTTAAGGTTGTTTTATTTTTTAAGCAAAGGTATTTTTATATTTTTTATAACTAGTTTTTGTTTGTAGCAAAAATCCATTTTTAATATAAAAATTCCATATTTTTCTATACTTACCTTTTTTGCATAATTTTTAATAAATAAGTTTTATTTACTTTGGGGACAATAAAATAAAGATTTATTCCATTGAAGCATTACAAACTTTATTATTCTCAAAATTTAAATTTGACTTATAAATTTTAATTGTAAATGATTGCAGAATATAATGCTTGCTCTCTTTTTTATAAATTTTAGTATCTGTCTTGTACAATATTCAATTTTTTGCAACTACTCGGTATTGGCCGAGTATCTGATCAGAATTTGGCCGAGTACCGAGTAGTTACCGAGTACTCGGTAAGTCTCTAATCTGTAACGGAATTCATTGAGGGATTTTTCTGTGGCTTGAGCACCATGCCATGAGAGATATATATGACCCCAGCAGCCTCTATGGATTCAGGGGAAGAAGAATTGTTGATGTATACCTTAGGTACATGTTGCATGATTTTAGATTTCTGGTACATTTTGACAGCAGAATGTGGTGATCAGTTGGGGATTTGGCTATCAAGAGAACAACCAGGAGGACTTTCTCTCAAATGATAGCTACCGAAGAATTTTGCCATCTTATACTAGCCGTTTTCGCAATATCAACGTCAACATCACTTAAAGCTAGGAGCGTATTTGTCTCGTTTTTCAACAGCTTCATCATTAGCAGATTTAACAGCTGACTGTTATTAGGGAAGTTGGACAGAAACCTTCTTGTTTGACCGTCGTTTCAATTGTCTAACTGACATTGAAGTTCATATGGTTTATACAGTCGTCTCTTTTTTGCCTAACAGTTTTGTAGACTAGGTATCCTCAGTAACAACGAATTCAAATTGAATTAAATCAATGTCGTTATCAATTTCCTTAAACAATATGTATAGTGCTGACTTTCTGCACGTCATCAGTCCACCAATTCATACTGCATACACATAATTTTGCAAATCTTTGACCGATTCTTTAGTAAAGGGCTGTCCATATAAATAATGTCACACTTTTTTTTAAACATTTTTAAGCCACTCAGCCCCCCTCCCCTTTGTCACAAAGTTCGTTTTACAAGCTATTTTTCATAAACATACTCGACATCAAGCATTTTTTAATACGAAAATCATATTCGTATTAACACTTCTCATTCACACTTCTTACTCTTTCCTACCCCCTTGTCCCAAAGTCACAATTTAACGCCCCCCCCCCCCTTAAACATCATTTGTGTTGTAGTAAAATCCACAAATACTTCTTTATTGTTCATAAGGATTGTCGAATTCATTGAAGGAAGAGGAAGTGCGCGATCCTTTAGAGTCTGCTTGAAATTTGTGAATGGCAAGTGTTCCAATTTTTGCCATGAAAGTGCCTGTTTGAAATTCTGTAACTTTTGATTGGTTGAATAAAATATAACAAAATAGTATATAAAATTGAAGGGAATTGAAAACTCTACAACATTGACAATTTTCATGAATACTGATCCTGTGAGGCACTGGGAGCAAATGTTTGACAAAAAGAGAGAAGTTTTCCGAAAATCATCGATTTTTCATAACATATACCCCGAGAACTATTTGAAGTTTGACAAATATATATCTGTAGAAACAGTTTCGTAAGAAGTTTATTCAGCTTGCATTTTTATTTTAAACGCATTTTTTCAACCGTTTCCGACATTTTCTCGAAAAACCCAACATTTTCTTCCCCTCTCCCTCCAACCTTTAGCTCACCCCTAGGAGCGGGGACTTTTAGTGTGTTTACTTACTAACTACTCCTAACAATATTCTGAAGTCAAAAATTATCGCCAAAAAGTTATTCCATGCACGCTACAATGTGCTCATTGACTGGACTATTATGTTAGGGAAAAATGCGTGTGTGGAGGTAGGGGAGAGGGAGGGAGGTGCTCTTGAAATATGCTATTTTGACAATCCACTAATAATGGTTTTCCTCCTGGAATATCCATCATAAACTTAATATGGACAGTACAGGACAAACGTGCCCATAACTACTTATAACCTAATACCCTATTTTTACATTGTTTTTGTAAATAATCAAAAAGCGGAAGTAATTGTTAGGCGTTATGACAGAGAAAGTAACTTAAGGAAAAAGGGTACAGGAAATAGGGAATAGGGCAAGACAAAAATCGCGTTATACAAGCACTATACAAGCACATGTTTCAAATATGATAAATAAATACAAACAATCGATAATAATTAACAAGTATTGAACAAATACGCATAAATATCTCATACTTTTCAGCCACACTTTAATACTTCATTCTACATCATAGATATCTTCTTTCGACGACCTGTTGATTTCTGGTACGATCCGTCTGGCTGGAACATTACATCAGACAGTGCATTTCCACGGGTACCCTCAAGAAGAAATGGCGCAGTCCCTCACGCTTTCCAGGTTCCATGTCGAATGGATAAAGTGCATTTTCCATCCAAGATGTCCTTCCAAGTGCACCACGACTATCCTTCAACAACTGTAGCTGGCTTGCAAATCAATGATATCGTAAGTGGAAAATTACAGTCGACTCCCGCTACAACGCGATCCGACTTGCGCGAAATGGCTATAACGCGAGTTTTTCAGGAGCAAGGAATTTTAGAGGTAAAGCCAATTTATCGCTCTCAACACGAAAATATTTGGAAAGGAGTCGTGATGCTAAGTTTCGGCTTTGTTATTGACTACTAAACATTAATTCGTGAATGTACTTCATCCTTTGAACGTAATTGTACTTCATCCAATGAATGTTCATCCTTTCAGAATCACAACTACGCAAGTTCCCACACACCGCACTTCTAAACATAGCATTGTTAACGTGTATGTTTGTGTGTGTGTGTGTGTGTGTGTGTGTGTGTGTGTATCACCACTCCTCATTTTTATCTTTACTAATAATAAAGCTGAAAGTCTCTCTGTCTGGATGTCTGTAGGATGTCTGGATCTCTGTGACGCGCATAGCGCCAAGACCGTTCGGCCGATTTTCATGAAATTTGGCATTTATTATAGTTACTGGGTTATTCTGTAGCATGGGGGTGTGCACCTCGAAGCAATTTTTCGAAAATTCGATGTGGTTCTTATTCTATTTCAATTTTAAGAACATTTTCCGGAGCAAAATTATCATAAGATTCATGAGTAAATTACGAAATTATAATGACGTGGAATGGGAGAGCAAATGAACACAGCCAATTGGCAAGAAATTCGTCATCCATTATTTGTAAATATACAGGTGAACCGAATGACCTTTTAACTTTCAACTGCGGGCAAAGCCGTGCGGGTACCACTAGTTCAAAATAAGAAATGTGATGAAATATCACCTAGGCACGGTTTTTCACCTAAAGTTTGAAGACGGAAGCAAAAAGCGAAAGTTTGCAATAATTTAAGAAAAGATAAAGATTCCTGATACGCTTGAACAACTAGAAAGTGGGTCGAAGGTAGCACGGCAATTAGGTATGGGTGAATCTTTCATACGTTTAATTAAAAGTCAAGAGAAGGCAATCCGTATAAGTCCAGGGGGTCCCAGAGGGGTATTACCATAGATGTAAATGTATATATCTCTCTCCCATTGATCATTGATTTTGTGCATCGTAACAGTATTTTATGTTCAACTAGCCGCCTGCGGCGACCAGCTGGTTCGCTTTCTTACGCAATTCGCCTTTTCTATGCAAGCAGCCACCTACGGCGGCTGTTTGACTAACTTGTAATTTACCTTTTCACTTCAAGTTTGCCGCCTTCGGCGGCTGTTTAAATAAATTTGGCAGCAGTATTACTCAATCCATCTCTGCCTTTTTTTGTGCCATTCACATTTTTACGCCAAGATTGCCGCTTTCGGCGGCTATCTACCTTTACGGTCTATCTCTAAAATTTCTTATCCATCTCTATTTATTTTAACCTCCCCGGCCATTTCCTAATAAAAACAAAAAGATCACTCAAAAAACCGCCTTTTTTATTTCGGTAGAGCAAAAATAAAGGTTATCTCCAAAATTCCCCGTAGCGTGCAAGTAGCGTTTGACAAAGAAAAAAAAATCTCGCTGTTTTTATTGAATTTAATGTGCACAACTATGAAATGTAACGTAATATAGATACAGCAAAACGTCCAGCTTGGGGGGGGGGGGGGGAAATGGAAAAAGAAATAAATGCAATCTCCAAATAAAACAAAAAGGAAAGAAAAAAATCAAGCGCTGCCGGAAAAACACATGGTCAACACGTCATAAAATGTAGAAGTAAGCTATATAGTAAAAAAAAAAGATTAACATTGTTTGCAATTAAGATTCCATCGTAAATATTGAATCGAAATCCAAGTAGTGACGTCAGAGGCATAAAAGATTGAAGAACGCTTTTTTCGACCGATGCGTGGAAAGACATAATGTGTTCAGCATTAAAAAAATTGTAAAAAAAAACTATTGCGTATTTTTAAGAACTTTTTTCTTTTAAAGAGGGCGAAATGTTTTTACTATTACCAACTTAAATTTCAGAAATAAGGCTTTGATACTTCTCGCAGGATGATATTAGAAAAAAATAAAAACCAGGAAAAAATGCAAATTAAAGGTTTTTTCAAAAATTCATTAAAAATACAAAAATTGCTCTATCTTCAAATTTTTTTCGTTCATCATATTTAAAATTAAATTTCCTACACTATAGTACGAAACATGTTTGTGTGGTGCGATTGGTTCGGGGTCTGTAAGGTAATAAGTACTAAAAAGTGCAAAAAAACACATAAAATATTAAATAACTTTTTTCTAATTAAAATATCAAAAATCGAAGCCCGAGGTGCACATCTTCGGCAAAAACTGCACCTGTATACCAAATTTCATCTTTCTAGTCCTTACCGTTTTCCCGGGAAGCGCGCCACACACACACACACAAACATCTTATTTTATTATATGTATAGACTAGCCGCCTTCGGCGACCAGCTGGTCCGCCTTTTTACGCCAGGGTTGCCGCCTTCGGCGGCTGCATAGATAATTTAGCGACGGTATTAATAAATGTTTTTCTCTATATATCAATATTATCATATGCTTTTTTACGCCAGTGTTGCCGCCTTCGGCGGCTGCTTAAATAAGTTTCGTGGCGGTATCAATCGGTCTATATCTATATCATTATTAATTTAAATAAAATATTTTCTAGACCTAACTCCAGTTCCGTCGTTTGGAATATTTTTAAAGGAGGGGCAGGGGAGACACAAACTGCTTGCACTTCATGCAAATTTTGTCGAAAAATAACAAAAAACACTTCCACTTTTACTTGAAAGCATTGTTTTTTCAAAGTCATGGTGTGTGTGGGGGGGGGGGGCATTGACACCCCGTTGAAGTTCCTTAAATAACGGGCATGTCTCTTTCTTACTCTCCATCTACTATATCGACCTCTGCATTTGTCTATCTATCTATCTATCTATCTATCTATACGATCTATGCGTATCTACCCCTGACAGTAATTAACAATGTTTTCAAATCGCAGCGGCGCCCCCCCCCCCAATCCCCGTTGTTGTTCTTTAAATAACGGGGTCTGTCTATCTCTCACTGTACATCGACCTGTAGATTTATCTTTCTCTAGATCCATGGAAATTTACTTCTGATAGTAATTAACCATCTTTTTTTCAAAGAAAAAAAGTATTAATTCGAGAACAAAATTAAAAAAAAAAATTTTTTTTTTGTACACTCAATGTATATCTATCTACCTATTCGATCCATCTCTAAATTTTCTCATCTATCTCTATTTATTTTGATATAACCTCCAATCTTATTCCCTAACAAAAAGAAAATCATGCAAAAAAAGCGCGCTTACTTATTTATTAAAATGCACAAAAAATTGATGTCTTTGTGGTACCCGGAGTTTGCCTAAGTATAAAAATCATTGTTTTTATTTAAATTCAAAAAAAAAAAAAAAGAAAAAAAATAACTTTTATTCACATTATAGAACAAAGTAATGTACCAAACCGCTAAAAGAAAAAGAGCTGAATTATATTACACAACAATGCATCAACTGAAACCAAATAAAAATAATTAATGAAACAAAAAATGCATTCAGTTTTTAATATTAATAATCAAAGATATTTATGATCAAAATCTTAGCTTTAGCAATGACGAAGTCACAGCATGGCCAACTTCAGAACATCGCTAATAAAAAAACACAAGACCTTAAAAGCACAGCTTGACATAATGCAAAGAAAATTCGTTCCTCCAATTACAATTTAGCGATTAAGATTCGATGCCTCACATCGAATCGAAATCCAAGTAGTGACGTCAGAGGCATAAAAGATTGAAGAACGCTTTTTTTCGACCGATGCGTGAAGAGACATAAAGTGTTCAGCATTAAAAAAATTGTTAAAAAAAAAACTATTGCGTATTTTTAAGAACTTTTTTCTTTTGAAGAGGGCGAAATATTTTTACTATTACCAACTTAAATTTTAGAAATGGGGCTTTGATACTTCTCGCAGGATGATATTAGAAAAAAGTAAAACCCGGGAAAAAATGCAAATTAAAGGTTTTTTCAAAAATTCGTAAAAAAATACGAAGATTGCTCTGTCTTCAAATTTTTTTCATTCATCATAGTTAAAATTAAATTTCCTACACTATAGTGCAAAAAATATTTGTGTGGTGCGATTGGTTCGTGGACTGTGAGGTAAAAAGTACTAAAAAGTGCAAAAAAACACATAAAACATTAAATAACTTTTTTTCTAATTAAAATATCAAAAATCGAAGCCCGAGGTGCACAACTTCAGCAAAAACTACACCTGTATACTAAATTTCATCTTTCTAGGCCTTACCGTTTTCCCGGGATGCGCGCCACACACACACACACACACACACACACACACATACACACACACACACACACAAACATCTTATTTTATTATATGTATAGATAATGCAACTTTTTTAAAAAAATACGGTAAAAATTCAGCTCTTCATGTTAGAAACTGTAATATATAGTTAAAAAATGGCCAAAAACAGTTTAAAAGGTGTTTAAGTGTATAAAACGATTGGGTATGTTAATGAAAAAATCATATACACAACACTTTTCTACAACGCGAAATTTCGACTTACGCGAGGAGTCTTGGAACGGAATCCCTCGCGTAAGTCGGGATCCGACTGCACGAACTGGTTGTTTTCGTTGCAGGGATACAGTCCTAGTAGAGAAACAACTTTTACGGAGATCATTTATTTCATTGATAACTGCATGCAAGGTCAAAGAGAGAAGAGCAAAAAATAGTGGTTGGCGACAAAATCTATTCTCTAGACAATAACAACTTGAGACGGTTCTAGAGCCACATTAGCTGGAGATACGTTGCATTAGTTAAAGTTTTTTCCGGCTGCATGGCTCCTAGGCGTAAATGTGAAATACAAAAGTTCTATTAGATCAGATGAGAGTAAGAACTGAGTAGCTTACGTTTGGCTGTGACGATTTTTAAGCATAAAATGTTATAAAGGGAAAGCAAAACTAGTCAAATTATACTTAGACTAGCAGTACCCGCACAGCGATGCTCGTGCTAAAAATTTAATGGAAGTCCGTTGAATTAAAAAAACTGACGCCCCCCTTCCCTTCTAATGTGAAATGATCGTTTCTTTGTATGAAATGCGTACACACCTTTTTTTTTTAAACTATTTAAGTTTCTTTGGAATTTAAAACTTTTCTTCAAATTATTAAATTAGATTTATAGTTGCTTTAAAACTCTATTTAGCGAGTGAAGCGGTTTTTACTGCAATTTAAAATATTTCGCCAAATAAACAAAAAAAGACATCAAATAATATCGTTCAAATGTAAAAATAATTCCGCAGCTCTATTGTTTATCGCCAAACATGCCCAGCAACCACGCTATCATAATTTATCCGTCTATATATATATATAAAAAAAAATCCCATGGAACATTCAAAAATCATCGGAAAAAAATAAAGATAATTAATTTGAATTCTGAAATTTTGAATTCAAATTATGCTTTTCGCAATCACGAGTTGCGACAGGACCCTACTCATTGGGGGCTATTGTTTCTAGAAACAGCTCCTGTCCCCCCAAGTCTACCCCTCCTCCTGGGTGGTTACAGATGTATAGTTGTGTGTGTGCAGGTATGTGTAGGCGTGCGTGCATGTGTAGTCTTGTATGTGTGCATAAGCCTGTGTGTATGAGTGTAGACGTGTGTGTGTGTGTAAAGGCTTGTGTGTATGAGCGTGTGTGTGTGTGTGTGTGTGCAGGACATGGACGCCCCTGACCTGGAGAAACGGATTCTAGGGGGCAGTGCTCGGAGCCGCACCTGCACGGGCCGGTGGTGCTGGTGTCCCTGGTCTATGCTGAAAAAGGAACCACAACATCAAGGACGGTCAAATGAAAGCAATAAGCAATCGTGATTGCTCAAAAAAAAAAAAAAAAAAAAAAACATCATCCCGTGGAACATTCAAAAATCGTCGTCGGAAAAAAAGAAGAAAATGTCGTCCATTTCACTCGGATAAAAACAAATCAAAAGCTTCTTTTCTTTCAAAACAAATCGCCAAAACAATGAATTACATTAACGGTTGCCTTGGAACTATAATATAATCCTAGACTGAACTGCTCAGCGCCTAACGTGCCTTAAGAGCTACGTTGCCCGATTTCGCTCGGTCTACCTTGAGAACAAAAATTGTGTCAAGTGAGATATATTCAACAATTAATTAAAAGAATGACTTACTAACTTAAAGAATAACTTAAATAAAAGAAAAAACACCATGCAAAATTACCCTTCCAAACAATGACGACAGATATTAAAATATTTTTAAGAAATTAAAATGCGAAAGATTTAAAAGCGTAACCATGGAAACATGAAATAAGTTTAAGAGTTGAAAATGAGAAAGATGGAAATAACAAAGACTAATATAATAAGAATAGACTGAGCTATGGCAACCCTTTTGCTGCTCATAAACCAAACCATGTGACTGGTGGATATCCTAGCAACAGCGGGCGTTGATTGTAGCAGACGATCAACGTCCGCGAGAAATAAAATAAATGGAATTGATGGAACACGGAAGAATGATCTTTTATGGAGTCCGATTTGTAAATTTGTTATTCTAAGTGGTAAATATTTTTTTAATATAGAGAATTTTTCGTTTAGATCGTATTGTGCATTTTCTTTAGTCAATTTCAATACCTCTATTAGCAATTAAAGATGCAAGCGCCAAAAAAGAATCGGCAAACGGTAAGATTTTTACCTAAAATTTCAGTTTAAGATACCGATTAGTACATTTTTGCGTTAACGCAAAACGTTTACGCCATTACGTTCACGCCAACGCTGACGTAGCAGTTCCAAATGAAATAAAAGTTACTGAAAACTGTAATCAAAAACTAATGCCAAAATAATGCATAACTAAAAGAAAAACAGTTCAATCTCTGCAGCTGGAAAAAAAAAATTATAATGAAAATACTGTAAGCAAGAACTTGGGTTATTGAGAATGGCAACGATGGAGATTGGAATTACGATTTTTGTGAGACGTTGGATGTTTTTCGGAATTATCGAGTTTGAGAAAGAGATTTACGTTTGATGATTAAGTGATGTAACGTTTTTGATGTTTACTTTGTTATTGAATAAAAGCTCTTAAGTTTTACACTTCAGAAGTGGGATAATAAAATTTTTTTTGAAGCAATGTCCTATTTATCAAGAGTCAGGAAGAGAGATTTGCAATATATTGCCACTGAGTTAGGAGAAGATGATGTTAAAAACCTAACAGTTATACGTTTGATCAAAGTTATCTTAAGTAATGACAATTATGAAGAAGAAATAGTTAAGGGCATCATTTCGAGCTTAGATGTCGAACGACTCAGTGAAGAAGAACGTGAAAAGCGCCAACATGAAAATGAACAGCGCCAACAAGAAATTGAAAGGGAAAAGCGCCAACATGAAAATGAACTGCGCCAACAAGAAATTGAACGGGAAAAGCGCCAACATGAAAATGAACAGCGCCAACAAGAAATTGAAAGGGAAAAGCGCCAACATGAAAATGAACTGCGCCAACAAGAAATTGAAAGCGAAAAGCGCCAACATGAAAATGAACTGCGCCAACAAGAAATTGAAAGGGAAAAGCGACAACAGGAAATCGAACGGGAAAAGCGCCAACAGGAAATTGAAAAGTTGCAACGCCAACAGGAATTTGAAAGGGAACAGCTCCAGTACCAAAAGGAAATTGAGCGAGAAAAGCGCCAACATGAAATTGAGCGCGAAAAGCGCCAACACGAACTTCAGTTAAAGAAATTAGAGTCAGAAGCAAAGACTATTACCAGCAGCGCAGTGTCAGAATTACCAAAGGTGGATTGGCAAGCTCAGTTAAGAAAATTCGATTCAATTAACGACGACATAGGGTTGTATCTTGTCCATTTCGAAAGAGTGATGACGCGAGTTAAAATGGAATCGACATTGTGGATGGCGTGTCTTACTGGAGTATTGCCAAGTGATATTGTTGAATTAATTCTGAAAGAACCAGAAAAAAATGCCGAAGATTATGCTTACGTGAAAGATTTGCTTTTAAAGCGATATAAATTAAGTCCCGAAAAGTTCAGACAACTATTTTACTCACATAAGATTAAGGATGGAAAGAGCTGGCATGAATATTATTATGAGTTAGAAACATATTTTACCGGATGGACTACAGGACTAAAAATTGAAAGTGTGGACGACTTAAAAGGACTGATAATCTCTGATCGTATCAAAGAGGTGGCTCTTTCTGCAGTAAGAGATTACTATTTGAGCACATGGTCATCATTAAATACACCAATTGAATTGACTAATAAGATAGATGAATACATAGAACTGGACAATTCTTTTAAGGGTAAACTTCAAGTGAATGACCGTCCAGAGTTTATTTTGAGAAAGAATCATACTTCAAACGAAAGTTGGAATAAAGACATTTCGCGTGTTAGAGCTACAGAATCCATAGTATGTTATAACTGCAATGAAAAGGGACATTTTTCTCGTGACTGTCTAAAATTGAGACGACCCAAGTTGTGTACCAGGTGTAGAATGGAAGGTCATGGAACAAAGGATTGTCCACAGAAACCCTCTATTTCTCCTCTAGTGAACATTTCTCATTCGAATCCTTCGGACAGAAACGTAAGTACTAAGACTATCGTTATTAACGGCATCACTACGGAGGCAATCATGGATACCGCAGCAGACATATCAATGATTAAAGAAACATTTGTAACTAAAATAAATGCGATCATCTTAAGTAAAATTTCAACCAACATACGGGGTATCGGTGGAGTTACGGAGTCTTTTAAAATAGTCACAGCACAAGTAACAGTGGACAATGTACATTTGACAGATGTCAAGCTTTATGTGGTGTCTGATGGCACTTTTGAGGGACCTAATATTCTCATTGGAAATGACATTATAGATTTTCCCGATTTAGTCATGGTTTTGACAAACGTCATTGCGAAGCTTATAAGTATTCAGTTGGCGATGTGGTTGTGATAAAACGAGCGCCAGAATGTACTGGAAGTAGCACTAAAACTCAAGTCAAGTACCGAGGTCCTTTTGCAATAATTAAAGTCCTACCATCAGATGTGTATCAAGTTGCGGACTTCCGAACACAAGGGCAAGGGCGCAAAAGGCGGCCACATACGACTACTGCACACGCTTCACAAATCAAACTATTTCACATTGTGAACGAAGAAGATAGCACACTAGACAATGTGACGTGCAGCTATTCAGATGATGAATTACAAGCTAGCGAACCGTTACCGTCGAGCGAACTCATCTCCCCGTTTCCCGAGACTGATGAGACTACACAGCATATGAACGACGAAGTATATACATTCCGTAAGCAAAGAGCCAAGAAGTTGCCTATTCACTTGCAAGACTATATACTCTAGGTCGTGGACGACTAGATTGTAGGATGGCCGATTGTAAGCAAGAACTTGGGTTATTGAGAATGGCAACGATGGAGATTGGAATTACGATTTTTGTGAGACGTTGGATGTTTTTCGGAATTATCGAGTTTGAGAAAGAGATTTACGTTTGATGATTAAGTGATGTAACGTTTTTGATGTTTACTTTGTTATTGAATAAAAGCTCTTAAGTTTTACAATACATTACGTCTTAAAATACATGTCGAGTGCCAAACTATAGATAATGTTGCCATCTAGCAACCATACCGCCAAAGTTTTTGCCAAGCCTTCCACCAGTCACATGATGTATCCATGAACCAATTTTTTCATCAGCAAGTCCGGGAAAGCTCGGTCTACTCTTATTATTAGTCTATATGAAATAATCAATGGATTCAAAAAGCGTAACCATGGAAACACGAAAATAAAATGGTTGAAAACCTGAATCAAAATGACGTGTTTCGAAATTGATTTAAAAACGCTTGTAACTTTTTTTCCTTTGAAGATAGAAGCTAATTTTTTCGACCAAAGGTCGAGAGAGATCTGGAGTAAAAAATCTCGCCTTTTTCAATGGAGTCAAAAAGAAAACTGTGGGACAATTCATTCACTTTTTTTTGATAGATTTAATGAAGAAAGTAGTGCCTAAATTTCAGCTAAACCTAAAAAAGTTCGAGCTGAAAATGCAAATTACTCCCGTCGTAATGAAGTTAGAGCATCGAAACAAACTCCTTAGAATGCGGAAAATTGTACCCTTTTCAACGATATATAATATTAATATGTGCAAGTCATTTTTCATCCCTTTAATAGCCAATAATAGGCAATTTACGTGAAATTTGGGCCTAAATTTGAATAAAAAAAGAACTATTTAACGGATTTTTTCGAATTATAGCCTATGTTACTCAGCAAGAAAGCACCTTTCCTATAGTGAAAGAATTTTTCAAATAGGTGCAGTGGTTGCGGAGATTACCTCGAACATATAAACACACAAAAATCCGCCCTCTCTCTTTATAATATTAGTAAAGATAATAAAATGGGGTTGTTTCCTTCAGTCAAAAGTAGTACTTTTAGTCATTGAAATGAATAGAATGAGCAAAAAAAAAAAAAAAAAACGTGGACTCAGAAAATACTTTCATTTTCCCAACGGTTTTTTTTTTTAATTAACTTTTTAAAATGTCCGATTTTTCAAACAAGGCGGGGTCTTGATGACGTCACAAATGATGTTCTTTGCCGCACCTTTCTACCGCGTTTCCACGTTATGATAATCAAGAAGCGAATTAACATTGCGCTCTACGCTTGCTATAAACCATGTCGTTGCCAATACACGTGAGTAAAGATGCGAGATAAATATTTTTTCCTGTGAATGGCAACACTGAATGGTATTTCATCATTTGTGACGTCATCGGTAGAAGCGTAAACAATGAAAGCGCACCGATTCAAGTTATTTTTTAAAAATATTAAACTTAGTCAAATTTTTTAAAAAAATGTCAGCTCCTCTGTTTTTAAGCATGCTATTTCAGAAAAAAATACTTTTGAAATTTTGGAAACGACCCCATTCTCGTTCTAAACACTAAATTCCTAACTCCAGCGTTCGAATACGCTACTTGCGGTGATTTATAAAATTAAAGAAAAAGGTAAAACATTGCGTTCCACGTGTGTCTGTTGGTAAACATAGGCAGTTTGTTACGAGTGTTAATTAACGCATTCGATGTGTCTTAGATTGCTGTCGGCAACAGAAATTGTTTCGTCCCGTAATTGTATTCTCGGGTTTCTCAAAGTAATGTTAGTTTTCATTATTTCCCTCTAAAAAGTGAGTTGATTGTCGTAAAAGACGAAAGCGTAAACACAAGAAAACTCTGGATTAACAAACTTCGCCTTTGCATGAAATTATGTTTGTCTGTCCGAAGCTTTTTTTTTTTTGTGAAAAAGATAACGTTATACCAGGTAATTTTTTTTTATTGTTTTATGTGAATGGGGTCGTTTCCAAAAAATTTTTAAGTATTTTTTTCTGAAAGAGCATGTTTAAAAACATAGGATCTGACCATTTTTGGATAAATTTGTTTGCGTTTAATATTTAAAAAAAATTACTTTAATCGGAGCGCTTTCATTGCTTACGGCTTCTGCTGATGACATCACAAATGATGAAACGCCATTCAGTGTTGCCATTCACAGTGCAAAATATTTAATTCGCATCTTAAATCACGTATATTGGCAACGATAGGGTTGATAGCAAGCGTAGAGCGCAATTTTAATTCGCTGCTTGATTATCATAACGTTGAAACGTAAGAAGGACGCAGCAAAGTGCATCATTTGTGACGTCATCAAGACCACGCCTTGTTTTAAAAATCGGACATTTAAAAAAATTAATTAAAAAATAACTGTTGGGGAAATGAAAATATTTTCTGGGTCCATGTTTTTTTTTTTTTTTTTTTTTTTTTTTGCTCATTCTATCCATTTCAATGACTAAACGTAGTACTTTTGACTGAAGGAAACCACTCCATTGTAAAATAAATTTGATTTATACCTTTGAAGGAAATCGTATATAAGAATGACCAATTATTTTTTACTTTTCAGTCCCTCTTTGTTTTTGAAGTCGGTTCTTTTTTTTTTATTTAAAAATAATTTATTTTCAAAAATGAATGCATAATAAGGTTCGAAGAAAGGAAAAGGAAAAAATTTTACTCACACTCTTTCAGAATGCAAACAACAGTTAACAAAAATAGTAGCATTGAAAACGATCTTTTTGCAAAAGTCCCAATCGCTAAGCAAACCCTTCATAAAAACGCTACCATAATAAAAATCGCAATCGTAAAAAACGAAACTTTTCGTACAAAAATAGCAATATCATACATTTCTGATCATAAACATGTTTTATGACATTCCATTTTCCTATTTTTTATCACATTAAAAACTAGTATGTTGTGGCCATCACGAAACTTTCTTCTATATTTTTCTTTTTTTTTTTTTCTGATCCCTCCCCATGCTTGACGAGGAAGCAATATTCCCAACAAAAACAAAATTACACATGCAAAAACTTGACGACCATCCCAATGTCTGAATTATTGCAAAAGCAAAGCAAAGAGCGAAAATTGAAAGTTATTTTAAAAGCCTTGCTTGAATTAATTACAAATATTTTATTTGTTAACAAACATAAGATGGCAACAGTTAAAAATTTTAAATCATTGAGATAATATTTCCGATCATTTCCATACAATTAAAATCACGAGAAATACGCAGACGACAATCTATTACGATTTATCTTTCTTATTGTTGCATTAATAAAGCTATTTTTATTCGCAAAAGAAAAAAAAATCAACACCTCTTGGAGCGATCGGCGTCAAAATTGAACCAAAGCCAGTTTACATATGGATTCACATATATTCCAAATTTCAACCAGAACGTAGCATTACTTCTTGAGATAGGGCACTCAAAATGGAAAAAAAGAACGGGTGATTGCGCTACCCCCTTTTTAGCTGTTGACACAAAAATAAAATCAGTTCTTATACCCACTAAGGGCTACTTGCCGATAAATTTTTCTTTCATTCCGTTCATTATTTCTTGAGATACAGCAGTCACAATTGACGACAAAAAACGTTCTATAGCTCAACCCCCGTTTGAGTTATTGACACCAAAATTGAATCAGCACCTGTTCCTGTTAATACCAACATATGGACCAAATTTTGTTTGATTCCGCCAGTTACTTCCTGAGTAATAGCAAGCACGCGTAACTCGAAAAACGTCCCATTGCTCCACCCCCCTTGGAGGAATTCGCGCCAAAAACTAATGGGCACAAGTTCACATAGGGGCACATATGTGTACCAAATTTCGTTCGATTTCATGCGGTAGTTTTTGTTGTAGAGCGGCCACAAAAAACTGGTCACACACAGACGTGACACACATACACACACACACACACACACACACATACACACACACATACAGACAGACATTTTCCAAAAATGGTCGAAATGGACTCAGCACACCTCAAAACGTTCGAATCCGTCAAAATTCGAAATTCGAAAATTTGCACGAATCCAATACTTTCTTCTATATATTAGATATAGAAGAAAGTAAAAATCTATACATATAATAAAATAAGATGTTTGTGTGTGTGTGTGTGGCGCGCTTCCCGGGAAAACGGTAAGGGCTAGAAAGATGAAATTTGGTATACAGTTGCAGTTTTTGCCGAAGATGTGCACCTCGGGCTTCGATTTTTAAAATTTTAATTAGAAAAAAAGTTATTTAATGTTTTATGTGTTTTTTTGCACTTTTTAGTACGTTTTACCTCACAGACCCCGAACCAATCGCATCACACAAATATTTTTTGTACTATAGTGTAGGAAATTTCATTTCAAATATGATGAAGGAAAAAATTTGAAGATAGAGCAGTTTTTGTATTTTTTATGAATTTTTGAAAAAACCTTTAATTTGCATTCTTTCCTGGGTTTTATTTTTTTCTAATATCATCCTGCGAGAAGTATCACAGCCACATTTCTAAAATTTAAGTTGGTAATAGTAAAAACATTTCGCCCTCTTCAAAAGAAAAAAGTTCTTAAAAATACGCAATAGTTTTTTTTAAACAATTTTTTAATGCTGAACACATCACGTCTTTCCACGCATCGGTCGAAAAAAGCGTTCTTCAATCTTTTATGTCTCTGACGTCACTATTTGGATTTCGATTCGATATTTAGGATGGAATCTTAATCGCAAACAAATGTTAATCTTCTTTTTTACCAATATAGTTTACTTCTACATTTTATGAAGTGATGACCACGTGTTTTTCCGGCAGTGCTTGCTTTTTTTCTTTCCTTTTTTTTTTGTTTTATTTATGGATTTCATTTATTTCTTTTTTCAATCCCCCCCCCCCCCCGCCCAAACTGGACGTTTTGCTGTATCTATATTAGGCTACATTTCATAGTTGTACGCATTTATTTCAATAAAAACAGCGAGATTTTTTTTCTTTGTCAAACGCTACTTTTTGCACACAATGGGGAATTTTGGGGATAACTTTTTTTTTTTGCTCTACTTGAATTAAAGAAAAAGCGATTTTTTGAGTGATCTTTGTTTTTATTAGGAAATGGGCGGAGAGGTTAAAATACAGATGGATAAGAAAATTAAGAGATAGATCGTAAAGGTAGATAGCCGCCGAAGGCGGCAATCTTGGCTTAAAAATGTGAATGGCACAAAAAAAGATAGAGATGGATTGATTAATACTGCTGTCAAATTTATTTAAACAGCCGCTGAAGGCGGCAAACTTGAAGTAAAAAGGTAAATGACATGTTAGGCAAACAGCCGCCGTAGGTGGCTGCCTGCATAGAATGGCGAATGGCGTAAGAAGGCGAACCAGCTGGTCGCCGCAGGCGGCTGTGATGAAATAAGATGTTTGTATGTGTGTGTGTGGCGCGCTTATCGGGAAAACGGTAAGGTCTAGAAATTATTCTATTCAAATTAATAATAGTATAGATATAGATTGATTGATACCGCCACGAAATTTATTTAAGCAGCCGCCGAAGGCGGCAAGCTTGGTGTAAAAAGGCGGACCAGCTGGTCGCCGCAGGCGGCTAGTAAATAAATAAATAAACCGCGGTAAAACTTTTCCGTTTTTTTCCCCCGGAATGTAGGGGTAAACTTATAAGCCAATTTTGTATTTAGGTCGTTTATGTTTACTCTCCAAAATAGTCGCTGTTCTTTACAGTTTACTACAAAATACTCGTTTTTGCCCATAGTTAGCTAAAATAAACATTATAGTCGTCTTTGCTTCAAAATAATTAGCTTTAGTCGCCAGTGAGAAGGGGAAATGGGTGGAGAGCGGGAACGTTATTTGGCCTTGACACGCCGATTCTCGTAACATGGACTATATAGCGTTTTTTTTTTTTTTTTGTATTTTTTTCATTTTTACAAATTGATTTTTTCGTTAGAATTGCCTCAAATGATGGAGTGGAAATATGATGACTGCTCCTTACCTGTTACTAACTTAGTTATCAACTTTGGTATAATTCACCTCAAACTTATGTGATTTAAATAAGGATGGATTTAGCTTTTGGTTTTGGAAGGGCTTTTTAGCTTTTGTGCATATATGGAGGAACTGGGCGTCAAAATTCTCGTGGTAATGGTATCCGCCGATAGCGGTGCTATATGAAAGAACGGATGCTATATCGGTGGAACGGTCTGCAAAAGACAGTGCCTCGAATGCATCCCCATTAGAAAGAAAACGAGCTGATGTGTGCATCACATGACTTCCTTTTACTCCAATTTTAGGATAATAGTGCCTCTGAGTGAGTAAAAAAACACTTTAAATACTTTCATTCCAAGTCTGTTGCGAACCGAAGCAAAGAAAACGTTTTATACTTATAAATTTTCCCAATATTGGCAGTTTTAATGTGATTCATTGGTTAACTTACTCTCTAAATAAGTTCAAATTAAAATCAGATTTAAAAAAAAAAAACCGCCAAATTCGTCGCCAAGTTCGCGACAAAACTTGTCGTCCAAAAGCTTGGCGATATATTGCCAAGTGTTTGCCAAATTATAGCACCGATTGAGTTTACATTGAAATTAACAATGATTTTACCCAAAAAAGGTGTAAAAGACCCCCTTTGGAGCATCCAAATTCAACCAAAAGAGAAGGTGCACAACTAGACCCCACTTGGAGTCTATGTGCCAAATTTCAACTTTCTAGGACATACCGTTCTTGAGTTATGCGAGATGCATACACACAAAAGGCACGTACATACGGACGTCACGAGAAAACTCGTTGTAATTAACTCGGGGATCTTGAAAAGGAATTCTTCAGGTGTCTATACGTTCTTAGGCATGTGTCCACGTGTGGTCGGGTTGAAAAGAAAAATCAGTATTCATTCGGGGACGAGCAAAATGGAAATTAAGGTCTTTTTTTGAGTGAAATTTTTTTCGCGAATACAATACATTGAGAAGGAATACTAATGGAGGGAGCCACAGCAAATGTCTCAGTGAAATAAACTTGGGACCCAATGTTTCCCAGGCCTGGTGACTTGTTTGGCTGGGAAGTTGTCGCGTTTTAGCACTCAATCGCTCTTTTGGCATTAAATATTTTTCAGACGACGCGACGGCGCTTATTATGAAGTCGGGACTACGAATCAGAGAAACTCTGGCTCCAACTCCTTTACCGCATAACAAGAAATAAATAACGGATACAAATACAGGCCTATCATTCAAACTCCCTCTCCCCATTTCTTTCCGGATTTTAAAATATAATGTAACTGCACTTTTTAAGTATTTTGATGTTTATTCCCTGAAATGACGGGCATGTACAAATAGTTTAAAGTGTTCTGTTATTGACCGAAAATTTATGGATTCATATGTATTGTAATCAATGTTTTGAAATGATTTCATACGCAGGCATACTAGTATTTAAATTGAAGCATAATGAAAATAGCAAATCTTTATTCTTGCGCATCTGCTGTTCACAGGAGCTTGTCGAGAAGATTCTCGCCAACAAAGCAAATGTACACAAAATGCTTAAGAGCCGTTAAAATAATTACTAGTTAAGTAAAAAGTGTTTTTATGGAACTAAAATGTTATTTGCACTCAAGATATACAATGTTTTATAACTTTTATAGGTAAAATAAGTACAAAAATTTAAAAATTATAGGCAACTGCGGAATATGTACTCGTTGAATGCATATAAATGTTATTTTTTCTCTATTTAGAAGTAAAAAACATTTGTACATATTAGGGAAAAGTTACTGGACCTCCTGGTGTGGCTTTTTCCTCACAGTTTACAATGCTAGAATACTGCACTATTACTCTAAATCTAATTTTTCCCTTCTACAGTTAAAGGTTGTTATCATGCATGGCTTCAGCTAATGAAAACTTTTTCAGCGGTTACGGTCAACTCGAAATTGCTCCCCATGTCACATGGTACTGTTGCCGCATCAGGATAGTAGGGTTGCACTCTCTCTATCTATTCCTTCTCAATGATACAATACTTCTTTTTTTGTTAAAGGAAGTAAAAAAAAGAATATTTCTGACGTTAAATATTTCTCACTCATGAGTAAACTTGTAATGTTTAAAAAAAAAAAAAACCTTTTTTCTTCTAGGGTTACACCGAACAGCAGTTCAGGAGCCTGTTAGCCACTCCTGTCGGAAAGATGTTGTTTCCGGATAATCCCGGAATCCACATTGCGCCTGTGGAGTGCAGCGATCCGACAGGATGTGCCTGCGGAAACGACAGTCCACGGGTGAGTGGTGAGATGCCTATGTTTAGAACTTAGAAGTCGGAAGATATTTATATACAGGCTACGAAAGATGCCAATGACAGAGATCAAATGCATTGGAAATGTTTGGCTTTAAGTGTCGATGGGTTGGATGTTGGATCCCGGGCAATGATGGGATTCAAATTATTGAGGACTAATTTATCGAAAGTGTTCTTAAGATGTACAGGAGGTGAGAAAAACGAATCAGGGTAAGAGCAAAATAGTTTTATCAACTTCTCTGGGTACAGAATGGAGCACGAAAGCACAGAAAATCATGGCCCAGAATAAAAAATGTTTGTGTAAAAAAAAAAATTTTAAAAAAATTTGAATTTTGACATCTTGAATTCAAATTATGTTTTTCGCAATCACGAGTGTGTGTATGTAGGCGTTTGTGTTTGTGTGTGGGGGGTATGTGTGTTTGTGTGTAGGGGGTAAGTGTATGTGTGTGTGGGGGGTAAGTGTATGTGTCTGTGTGCTGGCATAAGTGTGTGGGTAGTTGTGTGTATCAATGTGTGTGTGGGGGGGGGATATGTATGTGTCTGTGTGCAGGCATGAATGTGCGGGTAGTTGTGTGTATATGTGTGTGTATGTGTTTGTGTATGTGCGTAGGTGTATGTGTGCGTAGGTGTATGTGTGTGTAGGTGTGTAGGTGTATGTGTGCGTAGGTGTATGTGTGTGTAGGTGTGTAGGTGTATGTGTGTGTAGGTGTATGTGTGTGTATGTGCGTGCGTGTGCGTGTGTAGTTGTGTACGTATGCGCGTGTGTGTAGGACACAGATGCAACCTGGAGACGTCTTTGGCTGTAGGAGCAGCAGCGTGAGGAGCCGGTCGACGGTGATGGTGCGGAGGGTGGCGGTGGGAAAATAAAATGATAGCACGCCAAAAACAGTCAAATGAAAGCAATAAGCAATCGTGATTGCTCAAAATAATAATAATAATAATAATAATTTGAATTCTGAAATTTTGAATTCAAATTATGTTTTTCGCAATCACGAACTGAGACAGGACCCTACTCATTGGAGTTATTGTCTCTAGAAACAGCTCCTGTTCCCTCCTCCAAGCCTGCCTCTCCTCCTGGGCGGTTACGTGTGCATAGTTGTGTGTGTAAGTGTGTAGGCTTGTGTGTGTGCGCAAACCTGTGTGTATGCACGTAGGTGTGTGTGTGTATGTGTGTGAGTGTGTGAGCGTGCGTGTGTGTAGGACATGGACGCCTCGCAGGCGGCTGGCAGGTTGCTCGCTGGTCCAAGTTGAAAAAGGCACGGACGCCAAAAACAGTCAAATGAGAACAATAAGCAATCGTGATTGCTCAAAAAAAAAAAAAAAAAAACAACAAGGAGATATTGCCATCTTAATTTTGGATATGTGCCCTTTTGAACGAAAACCTGAATGTTGAGAGTTCCAATTTCACCAAAACCCTAATATTTCACCTTCTCATATTCTCTTATCGAAGTGCATGGACCTAAAAGTAGTGGATTAAAATTTGATGATTTTGGACATGTGTTCCTTCGGATCCAAAAGCCCTCGTACTACAGATTCTTTCAAAATATGTCCCCTTTTGTTCAAAATAAAACGTGCAGAGGATGGATTTGTTACCTTTTGATCAAAAAGCTGCACTTTACCCTTAAATAGGATTTTCCACGTTTGGACTTCTTGAGATTAAGTGATTTGATATAGGTCATCTGAAAGATTTAGAAAATGTCATTAAATAGTTTTTTCTAAAAAGTGGATAGGTTCCCTTTTGATAAACTACTTAATTCACGAATCCGTATGCTTGTTATTTTTTCAATTTTTATTGGCGGGGGGGGGGGAAGATAATAATAAAATATTTAAAATAAATAATAATTAAATAAATAAATGCTCATTTATTTCAACAAAAAATAAAAAAACGTTTTTAAATAATAATATTTTTTTAATAGCGTTTTGGTGTTCCCTAGCAGACATCCGACAAAAGCATTTGTCGGTTGTCATTTCATCCAGAAGCTCACTTATTTTGCATTGAAAACGGGATTCCTTATAACCCTGAAACACGCGTAAGCAGTTTTCCTGCATTTTTTCTGCAATTATACGTTGTTATTTCTTATTTTTACTTTTCATGCATAAAGGTATATTTATTTAACTTTGTATGATTGCCTAGGTAGAGCACTTTGGCTCTCCAACAACTAAAAAACTACTTTTTATTTCTATGTTTCTTTTCGAAGGTACTGCCTACAATTTGCATGTTTGAAGTGAAAGATAAAGCTTTGGATTGCTCTGATCCAATCGAAGTAGTAGGACACTGTAATCCAATGTGTGGTGAGTACTTTCTGTGGATTCTTAATTCATGTAACCACTAACCAATATAAACTTCGTTAAGTTTTCATCGCAGCAGGGGCCGACTAACTAAAAGTGGGGCCCAAGGCCCACAATGCTTTGGAGGTACCCTCTGCATTTCATCACTTTAAATCAAAGCACTTTAAGTCAAAGCAAAATGATGTCTAACACTTATTTAAAAGAGGAATTTTTATTGCTAACACAAAAATACACATATTTCGGTTGCTATGCATAAGTTTTTAAAACATTTGGGGCCCCTAAGGGAGATGGGGCCCCAGGCCTAACTGGCATGTGCGGTAATCAGGCCCTGCATCGCAGCATTCTATTTTCCAGCACCAATTACGGCGTGCTGCGGAATGGCGCGATTTAGAAATTGGTCGATCGTGATTGAACGTGCCCAAATCTCAGAGCAGACGTCCAATAGAGATAGCGTAGTCTGGCTGTGGTAGAAAGATGCTTGACTTTGAATGAGCTCATTTATGTCTGGTTTAAGGTCCCTATGCACAGGGTGTTCCGTTTTAACCTGCATTTAAAATGTTTTAATTTTGATTACGTTTTTGAGATTTTAATATTTAAATAAATTATTTTACGGAGTGAGGGACGTCTTTCAGTTCCAGCTCCCAATAATACCTGCATTTGCTATCACCACAAAAAGATCTCAAGGTGAAACTTTTGATAAAATTGACTTTTCAATTGGATATTTTCAATTCGCAACTCCAATAAACTATAGGGAGCGCTGCAGTCACTGTCTAATGGCGGATGAAGAAGGTAAAACAAACATGAAAAAGGTAAAATAAACGCATGCCGTTACTTATAACTTGCTTTGACGCTTAGTGAATGACAGTATTCTCCCATCGTGTTTGTGGGAAGCTTTCTTTTCTATTCTTCTGAAATCACATTACACCACAAACTGTCTGAAGCCTGCAATTTACCCCCGAAGAAAACACGTGGAATGGAATGTTTTACCCTTTTCGGTACCTAGTAGTGTTAACCGCGTATTCGAGCTCTTGAGTTGCGAATCTGTGGGATGTTCTGTCATATGAGGCAGTGAGAAGAAAAGGGATGTAACTGGCAAAACTAAAAATTTGGATAGAGCCAACACAAATAGTAGGAGAACCTCTCTTATGTCTTGGAGCTAGAGATAGTACTAGTAGCCCTGGTAGGTGTTGCTGTACAGCATAATTTATATTTAAAAAAAATACAGTGGAAACCTACATTATCTTTAAACGCGTTTTACTTAAACTTGAAGATGTCCACTTACATCGCTTTACTTCGCACTGCCTCATATGTACTGTATTAGAGCTAGAATGATAAAGTAAATAAAACACAAACTATTTCTAATATTTTTAATTCATATTTAAAGGTGCAAAGATTACAATGAAGTATAAAAGTGGCTTTGCCCTTAGCACAGTTTTGGAACTTCATGAAAGTGTATTGTCCAAGGTAAGTATACTTCGTATTCTTTTTAAATTAATACAATGGTTAAGGAATAACTTTTAGCATTGTAATGGAATTGATCTTTGATCAATAAAATCTTCCCTTTTTTCCTGTTTTTCACTCCTCCAAAATGAATGTCACTCTTCTAAAAAAATGTCGAGAATTTTCACATCTTTCAAAAAATAAACCCAACAACGTCTCTGTATAATTAGTATGTTATTCAGTGTGACTTCGTTTAACCAGCGAGACCTCAATTTCTTCAATCGTTTGTCCTAAATGCATATTTCCAATTGCAAATATGGAAAAAATATGATGCTGAGTTTAGATATTAGAACTTTTAAGTGAAAAAATACAGAGTCTAACTTTTTATACGGCCCCTAGGTCCTGACGATTATATTTAGGGAAATAATATACATCAACAAGTAAAGCCAACAAAAAGTATTAAAACATTTGCCACAAACAAGGAAATCTTTGAGTTTAAAATTCGAAGGAATCTTGCTGAAAATGAGGTGGGAATATGAAGATGTGACACAATTTAAAGACGTGCCGTTAAAGTTTAAAAAAAAGAAAAAAAAGAAAAATTAATTTGAATTTTAACATCTTGAATTCAAATTACAATCGACTCCCGCTACAACGCGATCCGACTTACGCGAAATGGCTATAACGCGATGTTTTTTAACCAGTCAAGAATTTTAGACATAATGCGAATTCCTCGCCCGCAACACGAAACTTTTCGGGAGGGAATTGTGGTGGCGGTATTGGCTACTGAAAAATGTTTTTTCGTGAATGAACTTTCATCCCTTTAGCATCACTGAGAGTGAAAGTTCCCACAGCACTAGTCTGATACATCGCTTATACAAATAACTACTCCTCATTTTCCATTTTTTTTTTCATTCTAAATGTGAGAGTTGTTGAAATATAATGACACCTAAGAGCGCTGTTTCATCTTGTGAAGATAGAAAGAAAAAGAGAAAATTTCTGACAATTAAAGAAAAACTAAATTATGTGATTGAACAAATGCGTCGAAGGTAGCACGACAATTAGGCATGGGTGAATCTTCCATGTATAATTAAAAGTTAAGAAAAGGAAGTCCATCAAACTTCACCAAGTAGTATCTAAGCAAAATTCCAAAATTATGAAAATGGAAACTGCTCTTGTATTGTGAATTTAAGAAACCAGGAAGAGGGGTGTTGCATTGCCAATTGCCATAGATGGAAACGTTATAAAAGAACTAGTGAAGCAACTGTATTGTGTATTTAAAAACATAAAAGAATAACGATTTGAGATCACGCAGCATAAATCATCATCATCTTCACTTTTTTAAGTTACAAATATCATTACTGGATCCACTGTCCAGTTAAACTATAGTGCATTTGTTTTTCTTATTACATACTGTATGTAGTGTACTGGTTTATTTTATGTCTTTCTTTCCCATCGATCATTTATTTAGTGCATCGTAACAGTATTTTATGTTGAATAAAACTTTTTTTTTTAATTTAAAATATAAATAAAAATTCAGTTTTTTATGTAAGAAATTACTGTATAGCTAAGAAATGGTTTTTAACAATTTGAGGTGGTAAATATCTTTATAAAAGTTTTTACACATACCTTTTTCCACAACGCGAAATTTCGACTTACGCGAGGGGTCTTGGAACGCATCCCTCGCGTAAGTCGGGACTCGACTGTATGTTTTTCGCAATCACGAGTGTGTGTATGTAGGCGTGTGTGTTTGTGTGTGGGGGTATATGTGTTTGTGTGTAGGGGGTATGTGTATGTGTGTAGGCATGTGTGTTTGTGTCTGTGTGCTGACATAAGTGTGTGGGTAGTTGTGTGTATGAATGTGTGTTTGTGTGTGGGGGTATGTGTACGTGTGTAGGCATATGTGTTTGTGTACGTATGCGTGTGTGTGTGTGTAGTTGTGTATGTATGCGCGTGTGTGTAGGACCTGGATGCAACCTGGAGATGGCTTTCGCTATAGGAGCAGCATCGTGAGGAGCCGGTCGACGGTGATACTGCAGAGTGTGGCGATGGGAAAATAAAATGATAGCACTCCAAAAACAGTCAAATGAGAACAATAAGCAATCGTGATTGCTCAAAAAAGAAAAAAGATCTTTTTCGCTGCTTTTGAAAAATTAATGCAATTTTATAGTATTATGATACGTGAAAGCATAATACGCAATCTCATGCAACTCGATTCTAAATAGAACTTTAAGGACCTAGGAGCTATACAAAAAATTAGTTTTTTTTTTGAGCAATCACGATTGCTTATTGCTTTCATTTGACTGTTTTTGGCGTCCTTTGATTTTATTTCCCCACCGCCACCCTCCGCACCATGACCGTCGACCGGCTCCTCACGATGCTGCTCCTATAGCGAAAGCGGTCTCCAGGTTGCATCCATGTCCTACACACACGCGCATAATACATACGCAGCTACACACACACGCACGCACACACACATACACACAATTACCCACACATTTATGCCTGCACACTGACACAAACACATATGCCTACACACACATACATACACACAGTGCTCGATTTCAGGCGGAACGCGGCGGAACGGCGTTCCGGAACCTCTCTCTGTAAAAAAACTAAATTATTTGAAAACAGTTAAAATTCTTTGTCAGTGAGTAGACTCATCCGCCGCGGCGCACGTGCACCCCTCCAGGTTAGAGATAGACTCGTCCGTCTGGCGTCTATTCCCCATTTCGTTCATCACTAGATGCTCAGTTGCTCAGTCGTAGTCCCGTAGTCAGGAGTCCGTGTTGTCCTGTACTGTACTCTACTACGCGCTACCCACTTGCACACACGGTCGTCTTTTATTTATCTCTGTTACGTTACTTAGGTTAGTTGTGTTGAAGTTTATCAATGTATGCGAGTGTGATTGTTGTGAAATAAGATGAACAAAAAGTTAACCGATTTTTTTTTACCCTCGGGTGATACTAAGAGACTTAAGCGAACCATTGATTGTGAAGACAACCTCACGCAACCATCTTCAACGACCTTACAACTGTCAACGAGCACTGAAAAGGTAACCAGTTCAGATTCTGACGAACATCACTCTAAAGAACAAGGACAAAAGGTTGAGTGTAACGACAATGCCTTGCCAGATTGTTGGACTAATTTTCAAAAAACTGATTTTTGCGAAAAATATGACTGGTTGTTAATTAAAAATGGAAAGTTAGGATGCAGTACTTGTAAAGAAGTAGGGATCTTATCTGTTAAGAAAAAAACAGGTATGAAAATTTCAAAAGAATGGGCAAATGTTGAAATAGACAGTTATGGTGACACTAAACAGAAAAAGCAAACGTCTTTAAGGAAAAAGATTTTTGACCACAAAGAGAGTGCTGGTCATAAGGCAGCTGCTGAAATCCTAATCGAAAGTAAAGACGGAAGACTGGAGAAAACTATTTTGAGACAGAACTCTCATGAAAAAGAAATAACGGGGAAAATTTTCCGAACGGCGTACAAGGTTGTTAAAGAAAATCAGTCTTTTAACAATTTTGAAACGGAAGTTGATTTGCAAGAATTAAATGGGATTAACATGGGTCGCATTTTACACTCAGACAAAGCCTGTGCTAAAATTGCTTTGCATATCAGTAAGGAAATGAAGAAAACCTTTGTAGATGAAATCATTAAGAATGATACAAAACTTGGTTTGATAATTGATGAATCCACGTCCTTAAGTAATAAGTCAAGTTTAATAGTATACGTTCGGTGTTCTTTGCCTAAAACCGGTATGAGTGGCTCCACTAACGTCTTTTTGGATCTAATAGAACTAGATGGCGTTACTGCTAGAGCTGTTTTTGACTCTTTGATGAACTGTCTTCGGTCTAATGGACTATCTGACGTATTTTTAAGTAATAATTTAACAAGCTTAACTTGTGATGGTGCTGCTACTATGATCGGTAAGCACAAAGGCGTTGCAACATTATTTCGTGAGAAATTTCCTTCTGTTATTGTTTGGCACTGTGCAAACCATAGACTTGAGCTGTCAGTGTCAGACGTTATTAAATCTGTTTCAGAAGTTAATAGGTTTAAATCTTTTATTGACAAACTCTATGTTGTCTATCATGCTTCACCAAAGAACAGCAGGGAACTTCGAAGCTGTGCAACTCTTTTGGATACAGAAATGTTAAAAATTGGAAGAGTCTTGAGCACCCGTTGGGTGGCATCTAGTTTTAGATCTGTGTCAGCTGTTTGGACGTCATATGAAGCATTAGTCGAACACTTTAAAGAAGCTTCAAATGACCCATCTAGAGACAGCAAAGATAAAAGTACTTTTTCCGGACTTCTTAACAAAATCACAGAAACTAATTTCATTCTAGACCTGGGATTGATGGCAGATGCTTTGCAAGAACTTTCAGAACTAAGTGAAGCTTTACAACATCGTAATGCAGATTTGAACTATGCGAACAGAAAATTGCTAATCACAGTTGGTTTATTTGAAGAAAGAAAAACAGTTCCAGGGTCCTACTCAACAATGGCTCAAGAAGCAGTAAACAACTTGTCTTTTTTCGGAGTTCCTCTCCACACAAAAGAAGGGAGATCAGACAATCAGCCGTTGAACCCCAAAATATTTTACGAGGCCCTTAAAACTTCTATTGAAACGAGACTACTTGATGACAAAGATGTTGAGTTAGCTACAACTCTTGAAGTTATGGATACCAAAACCTGGCCGACGAAACTCCCAATAACTTTTGGGGAAAATGAAATGAGGAAACTTGCTTCCAGGTTCAAACTTAACGAAAGACAGTTAATTACAGGTTTACGCGAATATATCTACTCCAGAGAGTTACCAGAAAGCCTCAATCCTGTAAAACAATCAATTGACTCGGTTGCCATTTCATCAAGTGAATGTGAAAGAGGATTCTCTCAGATGAACTTAATAATTACACCGCTGCGATCTTCACTCAACATAAGAACGGTTTCTGGCCTGATGTTTTTGAAAATTAATGGACCTCCTCTTAGACTGTTTGATCCAGAGAAGTATGTTAACTCTTGGCTGGTTTCTGGACA
Organism: Uloborus diversus; assembly: GCF_026930045.1. Classification (NCBI taxonomy): domain Eukaryota; kingdom Metazoa; phylum Arthropoda; class Arachnida; order Araneae; family Uloboridae; genus Uloborus; species Uloborus diversus. The sequence goes on along the minus strand of NC_072736.1, from coordinate 14,511,994 downwards.
CCACTCGGCGCTAGCTGTCAAGAGTAAGGAAAGATCAAGAGAAGGCAAATACGAAGAAAACATGATGAAGTTTTGGAGTATATTTTAAGAACAATTTTTGAAACAGTTATGTTGTATTGTTTTACTGCTTTTCATTATGTTTATTAAAAAGTTTGAGTTCAATAAAATATTTCTTTCTTTTTAACCGAATACTCCCTTTCTTACGTGGTTGGCAGTTTGACTTGTTGATTGACTGTGTTAAAGTGTTGATGTTGCTGACTGAAATTTCTTCTTACTTGATTAGTCAAAATATTTGTTTCAAGCCTTACTTTTTGAACACTAAACTATTGTTGATTGAGAAGTAAAAACAGCCTAAAAATGCGTAATTTTAAACTGAAATTTTGAAAATTTTCCGAGAGCCCCCGGACCCCCCTTTAGCTGGGGGGGGGGTATGGATACCCCTCAGACCCCCCGGTGTGTCCGCCCTTAACAGAGTTCCGGTACCTCAATTTTTAGAAATCGAGCACTGCATACACATACCCCCACACACACATACACACATTCATATACACAACTACCCGCACACTTATGCCAGCACACGGACAAACACACATGCCTACACACACATACACATACCCCTACATACAAATACACATACCCCACACACAAACACACACGCCTACATACACACACTTGTGATTGCGAAAAACATAATTTGAATTCAAGATGTCAAAATTCAAATTAATTTTTTTTTTCATTTTTTTTTTCTAATTTTTATATCGCTTCAAACTTTTAATATCTTAACTCCTTAGTAGGTCAATTTTGCAATTGGAAGTACGTACAAATTAGACTAACGGAGAGAGGTCTTGCAGGTCAAACGTGGATGTGCTGTTGATACACGTATGACAAAAAAATAAATGTTTTCAGCCCGAGTTCCTGGCAGTTGATAGTTTCACTTCGAAGACTCACGACGGACTCATCCAGTCCATTTTTGTTGATGGCTCTGAAATAAAAGGATTGGCGAACAAAGCAGCTAAGCTAATTCATGAATATCTCAGTAAAGGTACTTGTACTGTTCATAAATTGTAGTTTTGTAAAGTGAAACATCTTATGCAAGGGATTTGGAATTCTAATCCGTATGCTTTTTGTGTAAATAGTTGTTTGTTAATTGTTGACAAAAACAATAAAAAGCTGAGCTGATTCATGAATCTCTCAGTAAAGGTGCTTGTACTGCTTTCTTACATTCTTGTAAAGTGAAACATCTTATGCAAGAGCTTTGAAATTCTGATCCGCAAGCTTTTTTTGTGTGACGGAAGTGACGTAGTTGTTTTTTAATTTGTTTGTAGGGGACAAAAACAATGAAAAATTATCCTTTTATATTATTTCTGTAACCTGTTTTTTGTTCCTACGCAAGATTTTCCTCAATTCTTGATCGATTTCTTTGATTTGCATCTCATTTTCAAGCTTATCGTGCAGGCTAATGACGAAAAATAGACCCACGGTCTAAAAATTGTTTTTTTTTCTATCAAAAAAAAAAACTCTTTTAAAGCACCGAACTGAGGTTTTCAGTTAAATTAATAAGTTTAATTTGCGCTCCGGTCGACAGAACTGAACAGCTCGATCGGCAAAGCGTTCGAATGATAACCAGAAGAACGAGTGTTCGGGCCCTGCCCGGACGATCTGCATCAAAAAGTTAGCCAGATATCAAGTATTACATAAAAACGATAAATAATGCAAAAGAGATAGTAATTTAAACGAGATTGATACGCTCCTTGATGTTACGAAAATTTGATGCAACATGTAGCTTTATCCATTCTTAAGCGTAGATTTTTTTTTTAAAGCTTTGACTTCGGGCAGAAAGCTAAAGCATAATGTAAGCGAAAATATAAGTATCAGTTTTAAGGTTTTAGACTACAATGGAATAGTTTTTTGTTAGGAAAAAAATAAATCCTATACTGAAATGTAGATTGTTCTAATGACAGTTTTTGACTCTTTGTACAAATAAAAAAATTTCTATCACAAATTGAAATTACGCTTTCATTCAGTTCAACTATGAATATGTATTAGAATACGAAGTAAAACATTAAACTTACTAACAACTTGATAGGTAAAATATCTTTTTTTTTTTTTTTCTTCTTTCGGCAAAATAAAACAAATAGTCACATTTATACCACATTCGAAAAGCTACGCTTAAAAAACAAACTTAGTTCAACTGATTTTGTATTTTAACTGTTCGGTTAAATGATGAACACGTGCTGCCATCTAAGCCATAAGGGTTCAAGCAGCCTGCTATAACACTTCTCTTCAATATCTTACCTTATATATTATTTCTGTGGATTATTTTTGTGCCTGTATGCGAGATCTATCTTATTTCTGGAAGAATTTCCCCCCTAATTTTAAAGCTTATCGGGCCAGATAATGATGAAAGACTTACGGTCTAAAAATCAATTTTTCTGATGCGCCCCTTGCTGTTGCAAAACCTTGATGCAGCCTGTAGTTCTTAAGCGGATTTTTTTAAGAAAAATTTTAATACAATTTTCCATTTTTTTTGCATCGCTTTCAGCGAAAAAAAAAAAAAATACAATTAATTTTTATTATTATTTTTTTTTAATAAAGCTTAAGGCACTGGACTTTTTGGTAGAGCGTCCGGCTATAAACTAGCTGAACTTCGGGCCTACCCGGGCTGTCTGACATTATAACTAATATAGATTAATATTACGCATTACATGTACTCATAACATACAACATATAACACACGTAAGGAAATAAAATCAATACGACTGGAATGCTACTTAGCGTTTCGACTCCTTTATGCAGGATACACTTATTGTTCAAATAAGTTGACTATTAATCGAAGGATGTTCTTTCTTTTTTTTTAAAGCTTTGATTCCGTTCAGACCACTAAGCATAATGTAAGCATATAAAAGATATTAGATTAAAAAATTCAATTTTCAAGGGAATCCTTTTTGTGCAGAAAAACTTTTTCATTGTATGCTGAAATGTATATTTTTCTCATAGGAGCATTCGACCTTTTGTATAAATGAGAAAATGATCATGGATGCGTTAATGCTCTGCAAAGAATTACAGAGAAAAATTCTTGATGACTGCCAAAAGACTATCATAGCCAGCTCCTCTTTATAAACGGAACACGAAATTAATTTATGTTTTCTTTATGCATGTTGTGCATAAAAGTTGATATAAGTACACATTAAACTTATCATATAATTAGTCATCACTAGAATGAAGTATTTTGTTACCTACGGAACCAAAACCCTATTTTAACACTAGTATTAGATCTCAATTTTGGCGGTTTCGATTTACGCGGCATTTCCGTGGAACGTAACCCCCGCGTAAAAACGAGGGCCTACTGTACTACCTAACGTAACTGAGTAGGTTTAGTTATATATATATTTTTTAAAATACTGTATTTATTATTTTTGCTTAAAAATAGAAGACCTATTTAATTGTAATTAAAGAAGAACAGATTTTTTTTTAAATACCAAGCACTTTTCATAATGCAATTTATGAAGATTTTTTCAAAAGGAAAATTATTTTCAAATGAAAAAAGAACCGACTTCAGAAAACAAAGAGGAACTAAAAAGCAAAAAATAACTGATTACACTTACATTCTATTTCCTACCCAAACGTATAAATCAAATTTATTTTACAATTTCAGTACAAAAAACAACTAAACTAACCACCCAATTATGAAATAAACACTGATTTTAATTACTATACGATGACTTATTTTAATACCTAACTAATTATATACGATCTCTTAATTTTTAATAGCCATTTGAAGTCGGGGCCTCCTATAAACTACTACCTAACGTAACTGAGTAGGTTTAGTTTTAAAGACTTTTGGTTTTGTTAAATTAGTGTTTAACTCAGGATTTGCTGGGTTGTCTGTAACGTTAGATAGTAGTTTATAGGAGGCCCCGACTTCAAATGGTTATTAAAAATTAAGAGATCGTACATAATTAGTTAGGTATTAAAGTAATTCATCGTATAGTAATTAAAATCAATGTTTATTTCATAATTGGGTGTTTAGTTAAGTTAATTTTTGTACTGGAACTGTGAAATAAATTTGATTTATACGTTTGGGTAGGAAATCGTATGTAAGTATGACCAATTATTTTTTACTTTTTAGTTCCTCGTTGTTTTCTGAAGTCGGTTCTTTTTTCATTTGAAAACAATTTTTCTTTAAAAGTATCTTTCCTTATTTCACAGATATCAAAGAAAAGGGAATGTACAAAGTAGAATCGGCAGAATTGCAAAAATCAGAAGAATGGGCATCCGGAATTATGACATACGATCGCTTGGGAACAGATGACGGTAAGATTCAATCAAAATACTCATATCCTTTGAAATTCAATATTTTCAAAGTCTTCTTTTTAGAATGGAAAACAAATGAGCTAAACGTCTGCTGTTTCCATGGTTCCTTTACGGCAGGGGTTCCCAACCAGTGAGTTGCGATTCGATTCCAAATGCGGACGAAAATTATTCTGATGGGGTCGCGACATTATTCTTATTATCAAAATACACAAGATTGCAACTGTATTGTGGTTATACAATGGGGTTGTTTCCTTCAGTCAAAAGCACTACTTTTTGTCACTGAAATTGATAGAATGAGTATAAAAAAAAAAAAAAAACATGGACCCAGAAAATACTTTCATTTTCCCAACAGTTATTTTTTAATTAATTTTTTAAAATGTCCGATTTTGAAAACAAGGCGTGGTCTTTATGACGTCACAAATGATGCACTTTGCTGCGTCCTTCTACTACGTTTCCACGTTGTGATAATCAATGGCGAGTAATTTTCAAAGTGTCACGTTCTCAAACTTGACCGTGACAAATTGACAAATTTTAAACAAATACAACTGAAACTGAAATTCTTTAAAGTTATGCAGTGCTTTAGTGCAAATTTACTGCAAAGCGAATGTTAATAAGTGAGTTGAATGGGTTGGTTTCCTTCAGTCAAAAGTATTACTTTTAGTCATTGAAATGAATATAATGGGCAAAGAAAAACATGGACTCAGAAAATACTTTCGTTTTCAGAACAGTTTTTTTCAGTTAATTTTTTAAAGTGTACGACTTTTCAAACAAGGCGTGGTCTTGATGACGTCACAAATGATACACTTTGCTGCGTCCTTTTACTACGTTTCCATGTTGTGATAATCAAGCAGCGAATTAAAATTGCGCTCTACGCTTGCTATCAACCCTATCGATGCCAATACATGTGAGTAAACATGCGAATTAAATATTTTGCTCCGTGAATGGCAACACTGAATGTCATTTCATCATTTGTGATTTCACACGACAGAAAAGTAAACAATGATAGCGCACCGATTTAAGTAATTTTTTAAAAATATTAAACTTGGACAAATTATTTAAAAAATAGTCAGATTCTATATTTTTAAGCATGCTCTTTCAGAAAAAAAATGCTTTTAAAATTTTGTAGACGACTCCATTGAAGCTTCTAAAATCATGGTGCAGTTATCGCGCATGTCAGTTATTTTTGGCTATTTTCGAAGTTTTTCATCTGACAACCCTAGTCTGAGAGATGTAAATAAAGAGCACGTGATGTATGAAATCTCAGATTAGGTTTAATATTAATAGTGATTGACTCAGCTTATTATTATACGTGCGTCGATTGAAACCTGAAGTGCCATTTTTCTATTTGATCTGCTAACATCGGTTCAATAAAAAAATGCTTTTTTTTTTTTTAATTTTATTTATTTTTTATTTTTTCATATATCTTACTACTATTATATTTGCGAAAGTTTGTCTGTATGGATGTATGGATGTATGGATGTAGGGATGTTTGTTACTCTTTCACGCAAAAACTACTGAACGGATTTCGATGAAACTTTACAATAATATAGCTTATGCATCAGAATAACACATAGGGTAGTTTTCGTCACGTTATGGGGGCAAAACCCCCTTAGGGGAGCAATAAAATACAATTTTCTTATAAATTCTCTAATATAGGGATGAAAAAATACTTGCACATATTTACATTATATGTCCATCGAAAGCTCTGATTTTTCTGCTGAAAATGGCACCTGTTCCAAATTTCTAAGTAGAATAAAAAACGAGTTATGACCTTTTTAGTTACATGCTCGAAGGCTTTCCTTAACACAATATAGTATTTAGTGTATCATCTCAACTCCCTGTCGATAGCGACAATTGTTGCATTGTTGACTATCTTTGATTTTCGTGCCTGTTCAAGGCTTTTCTCAAGTCAAATCTTGAAGTAAGATTTTTGCACAAGATTGGCAAATAATATATGATTTGTCTAATCATTTTCCATTTAAACAGAACTTTAATGTAATTGATGGTTTTTATTCTTATTTACGCTGATTGAACACTTACTCATTATCCAATCAATCAGCAGATCGCCAAAATTTTTGCAGAAAGATTTCCGTAGCTGATGCATTTGGCAGTTTTTTTCAACGTCGCTGTTTTTGAAGCCGAAGACTACGTCATAATGTTTCTCAGCTTTCACCATGTAAACAAAATATCGCCAATCAAAGAATCTTTAAAAAACTTTTTTTACTGTGTTAAATAATCCAGCAACTAAATTAGGCAAATCCATAAACAGCACAAAAACTTCCATTAATTTTCCTTTTTGCACAATTTCAAACAATCACCAAATTGTATTACTTATTTTGGTAACATTTCGGATGAAACTGTTTAGCGCCATTTTATGGTGACCAAAAATATCTCAGCATCTAGCGACGATATCTCTGTAACGAAAATTAATATCATATCGTTTTACAAAGTAAGGAAAGAAGGGGGGAGCATCATCGAAGGTATCCCAAAACGATTCCCGCAAATTCGGTAAAATCGCACCAAGAGCCCACAATGATTGAAATTTCCCAAAATAACTAAAGCAAGTATAAGGGGATTACGAGCAACTTCAATAGCAATACAGAGAAGGTTTTAGACTCCATGTTAAAAAAAAAAGTATCAACAGATTAATCTGTTTAAACATGAGAAGAATAATTTCATGTTTTGGAAATTTGTATATGCTTAAATATAGTGCTTTCGTTTCTAAATCAATACTATTTTGTTCTTTATACTTATTGCTATTTTACTTTTATGGGTAAGGAAGAAACTCTTATTTTTAATCACGTCAAAAAGATGTGTTTTAAATTCTTTCACTTAAACCAGAAAAAAAAAAAAGCAAGTAACGATTTTTCTCATAATTATTACTGACCCAGGCAACGCCGGGTATTTTTGCTAGTTAACCATAATCTTGCCTAAAATTCTAAAGCTTCTCGTTTAGAGAAAAAAGTTTCTGGTCACCTCAGTCATGGGGTGCTACAGTATGTGAAACATGTATTGATCCACAATACCATGACAGCCAAACGGTGCATCCGTGGTATGTATGTAAAAATTATTCTAATATGATTTCTCCATTCCACATTTTTTAGGCTTGTCTTCGGGTGGAGTAGCAGGAATAGTTATTGTCGTCATAGCATTGATTGGTACTGCTACAGCATTTTATATTTACAAGAGGAGACAGTAAGTACATTCTTCGATGCTTTTCACTTCTAAATAATGCTAACTGGCCTTTTTTTTTTTCCAGCTAGATCAGAGTGATATTTTCAGTTGCTTCATTGTTGCCTCGATCCTCTTCCAAAACGACTCCGACTGCTGCTAGGACACCCTTAATATGGAGGAAGTCAAAGATGTGACCAGGGCTATGGTCCATGCTTCTGTCCCCATTTGACTTCTAGTTTTTTCGTACCTCTTTGCACTTGTCATACGACAACAGCAATAGCAACAACAACTGAGATTTTGATGCTTTTGCTGCTTAATTTGTCGCACGAACCAGATGAGATTCTTTAGAATTTCGGTCAGGTAAAAAATATTGAATTTGGTTTTTCAAAAGGGAAGAAAAAATCGACAATTGATTTTTATCTTCGATTTAAATTGAATGTGTTCAGAAACTATGTTTGAGTTCAATGTTCTGTTACAGTTTTAATTTCTCTGAAATTCTAAATAGCCTGTTTTTCAACAGAATCCCTGGATTTTCATTCGCCAGATTTGATTTACGTGCTGACAAAATAGAGCTGGAACTGGGAACCACACCGCACGAGGATCTGCAACCTGGGGACATCCCTACCTCTGGCGACGCACCGGTCAAGGACAACGCTTTCGATAATCCTGTTTATGGCACCAGCATCACTTCGGAAGTATGCTCATTCGTGAAATCTTTGCGGAATGTTCGTATTCTAAGCTGCTGAGGTCATTTCACAGAAATAAAAATTTTATTGCTTTTTGCCCCATGAATATCATTATTCATGGAAAGAGGGCTGCGTTGTCTCGGCAGGTTAGACATCTAACAGAGCAATGATAATTTAATTAGCCATCCAAAGATGGTGCCACCAGTCATTCCCAGATTTTAGACACGAAACTAATGCGGATGGAAATTTATTATTCTAGCTGTAGCAGAGGATCTGTTACTCTAGACGTACAATTACACAATAGATGGTGTCACTGAAATCAATGGTTTTTAAATGTTGTTTAAGATGCCATCTAGTGTGTAACAAGATAACTAGAGCGGTAGATTTCCTGCTAAACTAATCTCGAAATTTCTCCAGTCTCACAAGTCAAGTACAGTCTCCCTTATGAAAATGGTCTATAGAATTCTATAAAAAAAATTCTTTAGAAATACCTATATGGAATCTTATAGAATTATGGCCCAATTTTCTGTAGGCCGTTTTCTATAGAATTCTATAGTGAAAAATTCTATAGGTTTCTATAAAATTAGTTCTATAGAATTCTATAAACTTCTTATAGAATTCTATAGAGTTATTTTTATAGAATCCTATAGAAAATTAGGCCATAATTCTATAAAACTCTATACAGGTATTTCTTATAGAGCCTCTATAGATCTTTTTATAGAGCCTATATAGATCTTCCTATACAGCCGCTAGATCCTATTAAGAGTCTCATAAACCAAATTATGCCTAAAAATATTAGGTGCAGCAATTTATTACTACGATTACACATTATTGTTAGATAAAGACTCTTCATAACACTGGACAGTGATACCATTTGGGAGTGCTAATTAAATATTAAAACCCCTATCAGTATACTAAACAATGTTAACACGTCCAAACTTTCGGTTATTGTTACTTACACATAAATTTATGATGCAAAAATCACTAGTAAATTAATAATGTTATTACTCAGTTATAAGCTTTATTTATTTAGCAAAATCAAATGCTATTTCCGATGCATAATGAAGTTCATTCTGGATTTAAAAAATTCAAGTTTTGTTTTATAACTACTATTTATAAATTTTTTCATTCCCAATTTGTTTAATATAACAATAAAAATATAAATATAACAAAACAACACAAAAATAATACATACTTTCTAACGAATTCGGCAAGATTCAGCCATTTTCATTGCAACCCTTAGAGGATCGCACGTGCAAGATGGACGCGATCGCCGTTCGGGGCAGAAAAGGGAAAACAGACTGGCGCATGCGCAAAGAGATTGAGAGAAATACTACTGGCAAACTCTCGCGACAAAATACGGAGTTGCATCTTGGAATTTTGATTATTTTATTTACTAAGCAATGTGACAAGAATTTTTACGAATTCTCACATTTTTAGAATTAATTTCAATGTTTAGAAGTTTTATTATTACTATACAATAACTTAAACATTGTAAATAATAAATAATTTTTAATCTTTTATGATTATATTTTTTATTTAATTAAGTTTGATTTTTTTCATCGAACTATGACAAAATGCAACAGTATTATTATTAAAGACCATACTACAATCCGCCGTTGTAAGAAAAAATATGACCTTAACAAATAATTAATTGTTAAAACAATTATTCTTAAAATTAAATAGATTAATTAGGAATTAAACCATTTCATTTTAGGGATTAAACTTCCTAATTAATTAGGACTTTTTAGCCTTTCCAAAGAAGTATTATATAAACACTAATGAAAACTATAATTGTAAACAAAATGAACGAATTCTCAACTTTTTACAAAATTCTACAGTAAGGGAAGTTTTCTGATCAAATTCTATAGAAACCTTATGCTCAAATTCTATAGCAGTTTCTATAGAACTTTATAGAAGAAATTCTCTAAAGAAACTTCATTTTCAAGCTCTATATGGATATCTATAGAATTATATAGAAATAATTTCTATAGGAACTTTCTTATAGACTTCTATATAATTTTCTATAGAATTCTATTAAGCTCTATCAACCATTTTCGTAAGGCCGTAGACTCTGGTAGATTTTCAACTATCGACACACAGGACTTTCGGGTCCGCAGATGTTACGAGACAGTACCGCGCATGTACTCGAAAAAATTTTACGACCTCGGGCATCAAACCTGAGATATTCCAATCGGGGATTTTCCCATAGGGTATACTCTATATACGCCAAATATTCTCAAACATTTTTAGACACATTATGTATAGGATCGCATACACAAATCGTGCATAATGGATGACTGAGCGTCGGGGGGGGGGGTGCACGGGGGGGGGATACACCTGTTGGCCTGGGCCCGAGCCTGAAGAGGGCAAAATACTTTTAAAATGAGGGGTGAAATATAGGGGTAAACAATATGGAGGAGGGCCCGTAAAAGTAATTTGTGGGCATCAAAATTTTTGTTCACGCCCTTGCTGAAAGTATACCCCCCTGAAAAATTGATGGGAACATCACTGATACCAATCACGTGTCTGATGTCGTAAGGCTCCCCACGGTTCTGAGTGAAAGTTCTATTTAGCAACAAAAATAATGTTGACTCCAGAGCAATGCGTCCTCGGGGTGAAGAATATTTGGAAGATAGTATTCTTCTCCAAAATGATTATTTACGTGCCAGAATGAATTCTGTTCAAAATTTACGATTGCTAGGGCTGGTCCGTTACGGAAATCACGAAAACGGTCTCTTAACAAAATTATTAGCTTTTATTATCAATTAAAAAAAAAGTCCCAAAAGGCTTATGAGAGACAGTAAGAGTTTTTGAAAATAATAATTACAATAAAAGCACTTAGCAAAATGGTTGAAAATTCGAACGTACCCAGGGGGTCTGCACCTCAAAGCCCAAATTCTAAATTTCTAATTAGTTTTTTTTCATAGTTAAATGTTTTACGTGATTTTTAGCCCTTTTTTGTGTTTATTTCGTTACACATCCCAAACAATCGCACCATACAATTTTTTTCGTACTATAGTGTAGGGAATTTAACTTTAAATAAGATGGCAGAGAACGTTTTGAAGACTGACCAAAAATTTTTGAAAAAATCTTTATTTTGCTTTTTTTCCTCGGTTTAACTTTTTTCTAAACTCATCGCGCACAAAGTATGAGAGATTTCTTTCTGAAAATTAAGTATATGTAATATAGTAAAACATCTTTTGAATGCAACTTGACAGCATTCAAATGAAAAGGTCTCGAAGAGCCCATCGCCAGACGCAGGTGTTTTTTTTTATTATTATTATTTTAAGGAATATTTGACCGGCGCTAAATTTTGTTCCCTCACAGGAGAGATAAAACCCCCTGTCATCCCCATTGCCACGTCACTGGGATGCAGTGATTCGAAAAGAAAAATGTTTGCACTGATTGAAATTATAAAGCACACACGAGAAAACAATAGTAGAATACAAAGTTCAAATAAGAAACACGGAACGATTTATGAACTCCTCGCAAAAATGTACTGATACAGTGACCCATATATGCAAATACAGCAATCTCTCCCCTTGTTACTTTTTCTCCCCGTGAATAACTGAACTCTCTCAAAGTCGGGCCTCTTCTCACCAAAACTAAACTATCCATGGTCGTTTTGCACTGAATAAATATCATTAATAAATAGAAATGTCATTGTTTTGCCCTATTTATTTCTTAGTAATAACTCTGTCAAGACTGATATCTTTTAAACTTCCATTTTCAGTCACCAGAAGAGGTCCAGAACATCAGGGAAGGAAATGACTTCATTGAAAATCCTATGTTTGTTATTTTCGACGATTCGTCTTCAGAGCAAGGAGAAAAATGAACTGATTTTAAAATTATCAGTGTTCTTTTGTTCTCTTTAAGAACGTTCGTCATTGCAATAAATAAAACTTTGTTTTACCCTTTTTGTCATGTTTTTGTGCAATTCGGATAGTGAGCTTGGTTTAATGCATTACCATAGGGAACCTTAGAGCAGGGATCAAAATGGAGGGATCAAGACCAATCATTGGCTTAGCAAAACCTGACCCAAAGACCCCCAAAGTCACGTGACTCAACAATGACGAATGGCTGGCATGTTTTGCGTGAAACAAGCGAAAGAAGCCTGATTTCTTCCAATGCTTGGCTTTAAAATCTATCACGTGATTTGGGGTCTTGGTTTCATGAATGAAAGTCTTCATCCATTTTTCTCAATGTAAGTAACATCCTTTCATGTATTTCAGAAAAAAAAAACAACGGCATTACAAAATATATCTAGTGACTTTTTATTTATTTAGTTATCCTTTCTTCATTCGCTTCGCGTGCTGCAGTAGCTTATGAAGAGTTGCAAATTTGGTGCTCATTTCGGACATGATGGCAATAATGTTTTGTTAGCAATAACAAACAAATATGGAGGCAAGCAAGGGTCATCAGATAAAATGTGTACAGAGAAAATTCCGAAACGTAGCAACATTTCTAGCAACGCTTCGGGATTTCACAGATTTCCATCAGTTTCCCATTCTTTGTGAAAAGTTTCCTGATTTCAGAAATTGGGTGGGTTTTTTTTTTCGTTAATTAGCATCACTGCTTTTAACTTTAGCACTCAATTGTTCTTGTCGTTTTGAGATTGTCAATCTGGAACATCTATAACAAAACCGAAGGCAAAAACTTCACAAAGAAGTAAGTATGTATTAAGCCCAGTAGGTGATCTACCGCTATAGTCTACCGCTATATATCTAGCTACTCAATAGATGGAGCCACTAAAACCAATTGTCTTTTATATGCAATGAAAGTGCCGCCACCTATTGAGTAAGTAGAGTACTTGAGTGGTAGATCACCTATTGGGAGAATACCAACTCTGTTTGCCCACTGTTGAAATGGAATTGGCAAACGTCTAGTTTAGATGAGTCTATCTGAATGAGTGGGAAAGTGAAAAATTTGATGCGCGTGTTTAGTTAATTTCACTCTTTGACTGCTTGATTTTGAAGCAAACTCACATCTGCAAACGCTGGCATCCCTGCAAACTAATAGACGTAATTAATAGACCAGATGTTCGCCATTTCTTGTCAAATGTAGTCCAAACTTTTTCATTTCGTGGCACCCTTTGAAGAAGTAGAATATTCTCAAAGCACCCTGTCTTTTCTCTGCCGTATTATATGTATTCATATTTATACCATTGACATTTCCTGACACACCTCGTCTCTTGGGGCATCCCAAGGTGCCGTGCCCCCCACCCCCCCACTTGGGAACCTCTGTTCTAGGCAATTCCAAAAAGAAAGTGACGAGAAAATGTTGAGTCTGTCCTCTGGTTTGGTTAGAATTGAATGGCTCTGAGCAGAAATGTGACAAGCCACAAGGAGTGGCTTTTCGATCAAAATTTTTGTTTCTCATAACTAAAATTGAAATAAACATGACAATGTATTATGTCATTTGGAGAAAAACACATCTGGTTTTAGTATTGCAAAATATAGAATGCATATTACCTTTGAAAAAATCTGCAAATATTTTTTATACGTTGGAAATTGGCCAACTGAAAAATTCACATCATGTGGCATATCACATTCTTACCAAGAGCCTTTCAATTGTTCATTCACTTAGTTGTTGAATTTTTTAAAATTTAAATTACCCAAACAAATTCAGAGCAATCAAAGTTTTGAAAGTTCCACTACCCTGATCGCTTCGCTCGCCTACTCCTGTTCGCCGCCTGCGGTTGCTCAATGCCGTTTGCGGTGGGTGAAAATTGAGGATTTTACAGTCGAAACTCGATATAACGACCATCTCCGTGCCGGAGAAAAAGGTCTTTATAATGAGTGGTCATTATAAGAGATAGAATTTTTTAATAATATACACATGCATCATGCATGTTCCGTTGTTCAAATACAATTGTTACTTTTTTAAAGACTCCAGTAAAATGCCCAAATTATTTTTTATCATGGGAATTTTTTTTTTAAATTATGAGTGCAAAATGTAATGACAAAGTATTTCTAAGTAGAAAATATAGGAAAAATTGTATTACAGTACTTAAAAATCATTTATTTTCTGAAGATAAAATCAGAAACAGTTGCCTATTTACACATGTAATTTTTACAAAACATAATTTTCCATTTCAGTTATAGATGATAAAAAGTGTTTTTCTTGCTTTTCAAAGAAACACTTAAAAGTCTCTTGAGCATTTGAAACATTTTTCATACTGGGAACTTTGGTCTCAATTTCTTCTTCTTCATCTGATCCTGATACATTAATTTGTTTTTGTGCACAATATCGAGAAATACTTCATTTTCTGACAGACACGTGTTTGTCACATTCTAAATCATAATTGATTTTAGCATAACAGTCAAAGTTTAACACTTCTACCAATTTCATTTTTTTTTTTTTTTTAGAATTTTTTTACAGCGTTTCATTTTCTTCGTCGAAATTCTCATCTTGGATTGTCTGACAAATCATTTAAGCATTTTTCCTTTGCTTTTTAAAATCAACATGGTGGATGCAATTCTCGATGTGTCTTTTCTGAATTCCATGCTGTTTTAGAAAGATGCAAAGCTGTAAGGATACCCACTTTGTAATTTTCACCTTCTTCCAGTCTGTAAACGATAATGAAGGTCATTTCAAGTGACACATTAAGTATTGTTGGAAAAAACACCAGGAATAGTGTTTGCTGAATTTGGTCGCTGTATTGAATTAGATGATGCAGAACGGTCGTTATACCGGAAGTAAATTAACATAGAGTTCATTGGAACAAAGTTGGGACTTTTACCACAGGTCGTTATAATGGATTGGTCTTTATAATGAGTGGTCGTTATAATGAGCGCCGACTGTAGTAGTATTTTTATCGATTCATATCTTCGGTTCGGTGAAGAAGGTGCGACAAGGTCCGAGAGCTACCTCTGGACGTACCGTTGTATTCAACTGTACCAGCAGTATTGACCTGGTAGACATGGGCAGTCCGGAGGAGGAGGGTTTACAGACTCACAGAGAGAGAGAGAGACGGGGTTATCGCCAAATCCTAACTGCCTGCGGCGGCTGGCCATAAACCCCACCTTCGGCGGTGTATAAAGGGTGATCCGTCCCTTACCGCCTTTCGCTTTACGATACATTACCAAATTTTAGGGTTTAGAGGGGTAACACAGAGCAGAATAGCTGCCCCTGGATGTCCTGCATCTAACGGTACCAGTATTGACTTGGTGGACATAGCCAGTCCGGAATAAATAGGATTACAGACATACACACAGACAGACGCGCACAGAAATGTATAGTATAGAAGACTATAAATTGCACATGTCATTAAAGATGTTTTTTAATGTCTTAAACAGAATACTAATTATTAACAATTTTTTCTGAAAAAAAATGGGTTTAGTTGTTCATTCACTGATCAGGTTACCGTGAAGTAGTTAATACATATAAGATAAAATCTTTTTAGCTATCTGTGTGAAGATATACTCAGCTTGCATATGAGGTATTTTCCCTTCAGCTCTGCTGTGACTGCTCCAGATTGATGAGACAGAAACAATGGGAAATAGCAATACCTAGAAATGTGCAGTGTTGCAAGGTTTCTGAATTATTCAGAAAGATTCCAGGTTTATTTCACAAAGGTTTCACAAAGACTTTTAGCGTACCGTAAGAAATTCGCACTCGTCATATCATGACTAGTAATTTTCTATATAGCAAAGAAATGGTAATTGCGATGCGGTAATATAGATATACATATTATGACCACTTGCACATAAAGATTATATTTACAGCGTATACCGTTAGAGTATTTTATTTCTTATCAATGTTAAATGATGGGAATGGATTATCTGGAAATTTTGTATTTAGATAAAGTTTTGCCAATAAATTCATCTGTATAGATGTTTTTTCTGAAAAAACGTGATCATCATACACACACACACATACACACATATTAAAAAAAATTAAAAAAAAAAAAACAAGTTTTTAAATGCAAAATCTGTTTGAGTTAAGCCTTGAATAATCGCATGCGATTTGTAACCATGAGGACGAAAATTGATCTCTCGAAATAAATACTGAAAACAACGAACTAGGCATAATCTCATCGTCATGGTAATCTGAAAAGTCACAGGAACGTCGAAAGCGGTCAGATGAACGGAACTGGCCGACAGGCTTTTAATGAATAACAAAGCTTTTACAGTAAAATCCCTCTACTGCGGACACCAACGGGACAATTTTTTTTTTTTGGTTCGCAATAGAGAGGTGTCCGCAGGACAGGGATTTAATAAGGTTATTTGCCTTGGAATCAGGGAGTTAAAAATTGTCTGCATCTGAGGGGTATCCGTTAGGAGGGGTTTTACTGTAAGTCGATGTTGGATCATGTTGAGTGTCGTGCACCTTCGTACCTCTTGCGCCGCGAACGTTCCGGGGGTGCTATGTACGCCACTGGTAATGCGGCTGAAATCCAAGTGCTCCGGCTCTGGGGGAATTTGCACCCCTGGTCTGTTGTAGTGTTCAATTCTGTTTTTGTGTTATCTATAGAATTTAATTTCGCTGCATTTCCTGTCAGTTATATTTTCATTATATACTTTGAACATTTCCTTTCTAAGCAATCATGATTGCTTTTATTGTTTTCACTTGAGCGTGAAGAATAGCATCCTATCCTTTTGAGGCCTCCGCGCGCGGGTATCCTCCCGGGTGGGGCGCACTCCTCCAGCTCCTCGTCTATATTCCCCGAAATCGGCTTTATTCATACCGGACTCTCTCGAATTTACACAATCCTTTTTGAGATAAAAACAGCATCCAACAAACAACATCCATCGTCCAGCGCAATGACATATAATATCCAGTCCCTTGCATTAATTTGAATTTTGACTGCGATAGGAACCATTTGTGGAAACAAGAAATCCAACGAGTTGGCTCCGATCGAAATTCGCGATTGCGAAAAATATAGTTTGAGTTGTCAAAGTTCAAATGATTGCCAGGGCGGGTTGGATTCTAGATGTTGTGCGCTGAATGTTTTTTTTCCCTTCTTATTTTTATTACCTTTTTTTTTTCACTTTAGAAGTTCTTTTTGTGTTTAAAAAGTAACACAGTGGGCTTTTGATTTTGCTTTATTTCTATATTTTAGAAAAATACGGATCTACCTTTTGATATCGTGGACACTTCACGGCATCCCTGATTCCTTACCTCCATCTGCGGCACATTCTTCGACAACCTCTGGTTATAGTATTCGTCAATACAGCACGACAACATTGTCGAAACGTTAGGTATGAGTACCTGCCAGTGTTGCAAATAAGTATGTCTTTCGATAATGGCGGATCCAACTCTATCAAACATTGGCCATCCTTTGCTTCCAATATTGGACGACACCTCATCACAGAACCTTATCATTGAATAATACTGAACTCTAGTGTATGCCAATATTTTAAATATGTTTACCTTTTGATTCTGGCCGATCCAACTTTGTCTTTCCTTGTTTTTTGTTTAAATGACACAATTACTCGCAACCCAAGAATTGAAGACGTTTTAAACCTTTACTAGCGTCCCTGTGACCAAACAGAAACATTTCAGTAGTTTCTATTTCATAATTGTATGAAAGGCAGTTTTTCTTTTCAATTCATCTGAAAAATTAGTTTTTAAAATTTTAATAACGAACTGCCTTTTCTCTGGATTGTATTCGTTCACTGATGTGATTATCTCATAACGAAACATCAGCGTTCAATCTTCGAGTTGAACCGAACCATTGCTTCGGTCACTCGTCTGGTCTGCTAATTCCATATTAGCTACCAGTTAGTTTTGCACTCTTCGCTTTCTTAAGAGGTTTTCCATCTTCAGCTCAGTCACTTTCCTATGCCGGGCTGATGAGTGCTAATAAGCACGAAACTGCAGTCCTCGGCTGGAAATGACTGAGCTGGCGGTGTATTTCATGTATCATCAGCTCTATCTTGTTTCTCTTTTTTATCCCTAGGCGGCGTACTTCAAATCTAGAATGTCATCAAAACGTGTCAGCAATCGACAATTAGTGTCTTTCGTAAGCTAAATTTTCAGCCTATATTACTCCTTGAATTGCAATTTAATTCACTTTAGAGAACTTTTGGCAGTAACCTAACAACAGCTTCGGAAGTTTGATATTTATTTACTTTTTTCCCTACCTTGAATAATTTATTCGGAAGAAAAGCAAAAATGTGACATTGAACACGAAAACTAGTTATTACGGGCCGCTCATTGGTTCATTACTGTGCATCCCACAATTCTCAGCTCTGACGTCAGATTTTGCGAGAGAAGCTACAGCTGAGATTTCGCTATTGGCTATGTTTACAAAAGTTGATGGTGGCGTACGAGGACTAGTGAGTTCTGCGAATGAGGTATTTAATGATACCTTAATGGATATCGTTTGAAGTATTTGAAAACGAAATTAAAGTGGATTCAAAAAAGTCGCATTTCAAGCAAGCCTGGCATCGAGTGCAGATTCCGACGACGGTGGAGTATCTCCCCCACCCTTAAAAAAGCAGCGCCTTTCTGCAGTCAGTACTAACATGCAAGCCAGTAATGGTTGTCACAATGGTGAATCTGCTTCAACTAGTAATGACTTGCAAAACGGTAGTTGTTCCTTGGAAGACAGTGGTGAAATTAATGGAGAGGTTCATAAGACGATATCCTCAAAGATAAGATCCCAAACAGATCAGGACATAATACGTCTAATTGGCCAGCATCTCCGTGGTCTGGGTCTAAAGTAAGCTTGATGTCTATTAATTTACATTAATAATTAACTACCTCTAAACAGCACGGTTTATTTCCTTTCCCTTTATCACCGTAAAAAAAAAACAGGACTTAAATTATAGCTTTCGTTTGCATTGCTTGAAATCGAACTATCGTGCGTCACACTTGTGTTTCGTAGAATGTTTACAATATATTTTGTGTTCGAATTTGTTTCTTGCACCATGTGTAATTTCATTTTTCTTTCTGCGTTTTACTGTGAACACAACAACAACGATATTTAAAGCTTTGTCAAATGCATGCATTGTTCGATCGTTATCGATTGTTTACGTACACAATTTTAAACCTCATCTCAGATCTCAGAAAGTTCTCTCAAGAATAACTCCGTTATTTTCTGAAGAATTTTCGAACGTGTCGCATCAGATGATTTTTATATTTCATTTTCTCTTTCTGCAGTGCTTCCTCAGCGATCTTTGGAATATTGACGATCTTTTTTTATCTGAGGCACATTCTACAAATGAAATTAATTTTAATAGTTGGGATTGCAATTAACTACTCAGATGTGTTGCTATCAATTCTTAAGTTATCCTTTTTAACTACAAATTATATTGCTTCCATTAAATTTATTCTGTGCTACTGTTGTAGTGTAGTTAGTGATCCTTAATTATAGTTATTACATAACTTTTGTTCATCAAGAAAAAATGCTCAATTTTGGTACAATACTTTCGTTTTAGTTTGAAATGTTTTGACTTTCTTGTGAATCTTCTATTAAAATGATTTGGGATACTTACGTTTTTCTAAGAATATTAGAATGTGTTTGATGGGAGGTTAAATACATGTTTTCTAGAAGCATAGTTTTCTAGAATTAGGTCCCTTAAATATTTTAATAGGTATTTAAAAGCAATCTATAATTACTTAAGCTTTATTGTTATTGATTGAATTAAGAAATAAAGTTAAAAGCTTTATAATCTTTCCTGAAACTTTAAAGTTTCACAATGAGACATGAAACTTCACATGTCAGGAACCAAACAAAGATCTGGCTGAATCTAAGAAAAACTGAATTTTCTGTATTTTTCACTGTAATACTATCATGCTGTGAAAAGTTTTCAGTTTCTTATTTCATATTTGAAATCTTCTATCACATGCCAATTGCTGCTATTTGTAATATGACTAGGTGTTATTTGTGACTTCTTTACTTGTTTTTATGTCATGAAAAGAAATGGATTTTAAGAACTAATTCATCATAACTTAATAGAAAGTCAAAACATTGTGAATATCAACTAATTATGAAAATGCAAAACACATTAATTTTATTTCCTGTCTTGTTGATGAATTTTGAATTGTTTTCTTCTTTTTCATTTATAGAGTTTGAAAATTGTAAAAAGGAAAATATGTATAAAATGTCTTTGCTTGTATTGGGGAAATACTGATTTTTGAGAAATGTGTAGTTCCTCAGCTTAATTTATGTACTTCTATTATTATTTTATTTAATCTATTGTTCTAAATTGCTGTTCTTTAAAGCTGAAGTTTCCTAACTTAAAACATTCAAATTGTGTCTTACCTTCAATCATTTTTGTGTTATAATGTGATGTTTATACCTATGTAAGTTGAATATTTGATTTTAAAAAAAATATTATATCAAAAGAAAAAAAGCTCCAAAAGCTTTAGTGAAGGACCCCCCACACACTTTTTTGGAAACCTGTTAACTACAAATTCTATTGGCTGTAAATTGTTATTATAGTCTAAAGGCAGGTAGATATTTTCATGCAATTCTTTAAGAATTATGAGATTGTTTTAGGTAACCACTGAAAGTGCAACAACTCGTGTTTTAACTTTCTACAAAAATTGTATCTTTGTTTTCTCGTTAGAAAACAAGCAAATACATTCATGAGTTAAATTCACCATACTTCTTGTGTGTGTCAAGAAAAAAAAAACATAGGATCTAATCTGGCCTACCCTGACTGAAGAGTACTTTATTTTCTCTGGAGCTATTTTTTCTAGTGATTTTGCGTTGTCTTATCCCATAACTAGAAATGATAATTTAATCTAGTTAAACAAAATCAAATCATTAATTAATTTACTAAAACTAATTTTAATGTAAGATATAAGTCATTGTATAATTGTGATGACAGGCCAATCTAAAGGTTGACATGTTAGCGAGATTTCACTAGCACTTGTTTTGGGGACAGATCATTTATGCGCACTATTTTTAATTTTGCTGAAATTTGAATGGTAGTTTTTTATGATATATACAATATTTTTCTTTTTCTTCAAAACTTTTTTTTTATTTTCTGTGGTCAGCCCATAAACATTTTGAAACTAGTCCCGACTTATGGTTTGCTTCAAATTGCAGGGACCACGTTAAACGTTTTCCATTGCACCAAATATGATAAAATCGTAAGCTCGGTGAAAAAAAAAATCTAATTTGGCGAATTTATTGGCAAACAGAAAATTCTCCTAACTTTCCATAGAAAAAAATATCTCCCTCCTCTTATCCTCAAAAGAGTATCAAATAGTATTTTAATATTTTAATACTTTATCTAGAAAGAAAAATCATTTTTTTTGTAAAAGAGTAGCCATTTTCTCAATTTTAGTTCATTTAATCTCGTTAGATTTATTAAGCACAATGAAATAGGCTTTTTCTGTACTGTTCATTGGTGGAGCAGCTTGGGACAGTGTCCCCCAACCTGCCCTACTTAAATTGTTATTACAGTAACCCCTCGTTATATCACGCTTTTCGGGGAACAAAGAAAAAGAGTGATGTATCCGAAAGCGCTATATAACGGAGGTCATTAAAAAGTCATAAGTCCAATGCACAAGTAAATTAGCATTCGTTCTTTTTGACATGACTTTTTAATGGTTTCGATGTAGTTAACGAGTGTACTATCACGCCTATTAAAATTTAAACAAGATTTAAATTTAAATAAATTTTCACCATCAGAAAGTTAAAAACATCAAATGGCGAATGAAGACGATCTTTCTGAGCTACCGCGAGATAAGAGTGAGCATTCCAATACTCTCTTATTTCCAATAGACTTTCTAATCCGTTTGACTTGCTGTAGAAAGCATGTGAAAAGTAAAAGTAACCACACTGTTTATCAGAAAACTCTTACCCGTTGAAATCATTCTTCCTTTCTTTTATGCAAATCCCAGTTTGTGCAACCAAGCACAATTCTTTTCCCTACTAGTATGACACCTGCTTGATGTCTCTCACTCATTGTAAAGGCAATGTGTCAATACAAAAGAAGATGTCAAGTAGTTTAGACTATCTTAAACTGAAATATACTACGTGGGTATGTACATTTAGATGACATTAATTGCTTCTGCTTTTCCAGTGAATTCAGAAGAATAGCTTCTTTTTGTTCATTGACAAAATAAAGAAGAAAGAGACCTCTGATCAATACTATATGTTTTCAGACATGGTTTCAAACTTAAAGCAAAGTTTTTTTTTCTTATTTTAGGCTTTAATGTTTCGGGAGACCCAAAAAAAGAGCGATATATCCGAATGAGCGATATAACAAGGGGCTACTGTATATATCAACTTTTTGAAGGTTAAGACTTAGCAGCACAATACATTTTTTAACCTTTAAATTATTATGAAAGGACATTTTTTAATTCCCACATGCTCTGATTGAAATTATTTCATTTCCTACTTAAAAATGTCAATAATGAAACCATCTATTAATGTAACTCGGAATCTCTCAAAACAATGAAAATTAGATCCGTCTTTTCCTGTTAATGTAAGGAATTTCAAAGTACCTTGAAAAGTAGATTCTGCTGTCATCGATGATGTCCTAAGAGAACTAATTTCTGTTTACAAAACTAGGGGACTCTGCCCCCTGCTCGCTGATGCTCACCAACCCCTAAAGATTGCTTTGCAAAGATTTAAATAGTCAAGAAACAGATTAATAATGCATTTTGGGCTCTCTTTGGATCAAAAAGCACCCCTACCCCGTGTTTCAAAATAACTTGTACCAATTTGCCATAAGGGCTGAGCGTTGCATCACTGCAGTTTTGTTCGTTTGAAAAATCTCTTTCATATTTGTGGCCTCTAGTAATATATTTTGCTCTTTATCTCGGGGCTTGAATAGAGTTGAGCCTAAGATTTTCCGTTAAAATCGAAACCTTTAAAGTTTGGGAATAAGAAAGTGGAAACATGCAAATCGAAAATACTTAACTATGGCAACCCCAAATAAAACATCAATAATTTTAATGGAGATGAAATTATTCAAACTTAATTTTTAACTGCTTGTAACTTTTTTTCTTTTGGAGATAGAAGCTTATTTTTTTGACCATAGTTCGGGTTATATCTGGAGTAAAAAGACGCTCTCTTTCCATTGGTGTCAAAAAGAAATCTGTGGGACAATTTCTTTGCTTTTTGCTAATAGGTTTAATAAAGAAAGTAGTGCCTAAATTTTAGCTAAGCCTAAAAAAGTTAAAAACGCAAATAACTTCCGCCGTATTTAAGTTGGAGCATTGAAACAAATTGAGTAGAACGAGGAAAATTCTACCCTTTCCAACGATATATAATATTAATGTGTGCAAGTAACTTTTCAGCCCTTTAATAGGCAATAATAGGCAATTTACGCAAAATTTGAGCTTAAAAAATTAAGTACAAAAAAACTAATTCGAATTTTAAAAAATAAAACTTTCAGGTGCACACCCCCGGGGCTCGAAGTAATTTTGTACAAAATTTAAAGGCTGTAGGTGCTATGGGGTCTCCTGGACACACGTCCGCCAC
The DNA here is from genome assembly GCF_026930045.1 of Uloborus diversus. Taxonomy (NCBI): domain Eukaryota; kingdom Metazoa; phylum Arthropoda; class Arachnida; order Araneae; family Uloboridae; genus Uloborus; species Uloborus diversus. The sequence goes on along the minus strand of NC_072736.1, from coordinate 14,488,423 downwards.
AGACTTCCTTACAGAATTTCTTTGAAACCTTACTTTTATTTACTATAAAGAGATTAAAGCTGAAATTTATGGTGTCCCAAGGTGCCCCACCTTCTCCTACTATAAAATATTTAGCTACAAAAGGGGATCTGCAGCATTTACATCACAATCAGATATTTAGTCCAAAAGACCTATTTGAATTTGCCAAAATTCATACTACAGGAGTACAATATGTGACCCCAAATTCAAAATGCTTGAGGCCATGACCTTTCCGAATTTGGATTCAAAAAATAGTGAAAACTGTGCTGTCATGTAGTATTTGTCACATTTCTCCTTGCTTCGATGTATGCTTGCACTAAATTTCTTTTATTTTTCGATCAAAGAATTATCGTTCACCAAAACTGGATGTTAAAAGATTACTGCACAATTATAGCAAACAGTTAAGCAGTTTAGGAATAACATCAAGAAATGTTTTTTAAAAAGCTGAACTGAACTATGTTTTCAACAAGTAATTTCCGAAAGTGAACAGTTTTGAACTTTCAAAACTGAAAGAAAAAAACTTTTTTTTTTTTTTTGAGCAATCACGATTGTTTATTGCTTTCATTTGACTGTTTTTGACGTTCCTTTGATTTTTCCCACCGCCACCCTCTGCACCATCACCGTGGACAGGCGGGCTCCTCACGATGCTGCACCTCTAGCGAAAGCCGTCTTCAGGTTGCATCCATGTCCTACACACACGCGCATACATACACAACTACACACACACCCGCACACACACAAACACATACACACATACACCTATACACACATATACCTACACACACCTACACCTACACACGCAACACACACAAACACATACACACATATACACCTACACACACATGCAACACATACACACACAAACACATACACACACGCATACATACACACACATACACACAACTACCCACACATTCCTGCCTGCACACAGACACAAACACATATGCCTACACACACATACACATACCCCCCACACACACATATGCATTCCCCCCCCCCCACACTTATGCCAGCACACAGACAAACACACATACCCCGTACACACATACGCATTCCCCCCCCCCCACACACACAAACACACATGCCTACATACACACACTCGTGATTGCGAAAACATAATTTGAATTCAAGATGTCAAAATTCAAATTAATTTTTGTTTTCATTTTTTTATCATTTTTTTCATGAATATTTAAGGAAAAAGTTCCGGATTTCAAGTGTTCCAGATTTTTGGATTCCGAAATTGGGGTCTTCATACTGTAGCAAGATGTATTTTATGCTATATAGCTGAGGAAATAAATTTCATAACTCTGCAAGAAAAATGTCCCAAAAATGTTTCTTCAGTTCCTGGGACAAGAGTAAACAATTTTTTCCAGCCATTGAATGAAAAGAGGTTGATAATGGAACGTGTTTTCTCTTTTTTAACAGAGTGTTTTATAGTCACTAAAGTCTTGAAAATATAACATATTTGAAAATTGATCATGAAGGTAATGAAAAACTCCCAAAAGTTGGGACTGGGTTATAAAAATTTTCCATTCAATCCTCCACAAACCTTTCAAATCACTCCGATTGTGTTTTTCTCTCCCATCTCAATAATGAATTAGGGATCAAAGTGCAATAAAATCAAGCCTGAAATACCTGTCTCTTTTCTTTATTTTAGTTTTTAAAAATTTGCTTCCATTTTGTAAGTTTTTAAAAAACTGAATTTTTACTTTTAGTATATCATATTTGGTTTGGTTGTCATGTTACTGTGTGAAAATTAGTTTTCCTCAAATTAACATTTTGATTAAGAAATTAAAAATTATTCACAAGGCGTTACACCTTTCCTTTGTTCTTCTAGCCGTACAGCAGAACAGTTGATGAAAGAATCGGGTTGTCGATTGGATCATCCTTCTGCAGCCAAATTTCAGGCCCATGTCATGGACGGTGATTGGACAAAGGTAAAACTACATAAAGTCAATCTTGGTTCCCCCCCCCTCTCTTTTTTTTTTTTTTTTTCAGCTGCAATTTACAACCCTCATTTTTGTCCATTTATGTATTTTGTGCTTTTAAATAGTTTTAAAGTAACACTTAAAAAGTGTTCAAAAGGATTTTAATTTTGAATGGAATTTTTGTGTTGTCTACAGGCAGAAACAGATCTGGGGGACTTGAAACCACTTCTAGAAAGTCATCATTCCCTTGTTGTAAGCATGTTGAAACCAGATATTTTCTTTATTGAGCCCTGTTTTCTATGTACTTTCATTGAACCTTCCCAAAAATTTTTTTCAGGAGATGAAATTTTTATTACTGGAGCAAAAATATCTTGAATATCTTGAAGACGGACATGTTTTAGAAGCATTACAATGTCTAAGACATGAACTTACACCTTTAAGGTTTAATACAAACAGAGTACATGAGCTAAGTAGGTAAGAGAACCTTGAAAATTTCTCAGCCATGTTGAGGTAAAAAAAATCTATATACAGTAAAACCTGTCTACAACGATACTGTTGGGACCTGTGAAAACTATCGTAATAGACAGGTTATCGTCATAGACAGTTTGATTATTCATGCTGACAATTTGCTAGAGCCCAAAAAAAAAAGATTTTTATAGACAGGTTATCGTTATAGACAGTGTCGTTATGCGCAGGTTTCACTGTACAGTATAACCCTGATTTACGATTGTCAAGGGACTGGAAAAAGTTATCGTTAAATTAAGGATATCGTTAAATTGAGGAGCACAGACATTCAATGCAGACAAATCCGGACCAGTTAAATATATCATTAAATTGAAGTTATACTGTATATATATATTTATGCAAATATTAATTTTGATAGACGTGAAGTGCGGGAAAAAATCATTTTTTCTTTTGGGCCTCCAAAAGTTGCTACCATTTCAATTTAACTAACTTATATTCTTCCCTCCTTGAGAGGAAAAAAAATACTTATCAAGTGTACATAAAAGTTTCAACATACAGGAAGAAATTCATAAAACTCTTGCGGCAAATCTTAAACTAGGTAAATTTTAATGCATATTTCAAACCCAACATCCTTACAATCATATAAAGCTAAGACAAACTAAACATGTTCCTTCTCAGAACTTAATGATTATCAGGGAAGAATTAAAATAAAAAATTACTGATCTGCTGGTCAGGGATCACAGAAACATCCATTGACCAGCAGAATATAAATTTTACTGGCCCATGGGACCAGTGAATTTTTGTCCCAGTTTTCTTTTCAAAATTTTTAAGCATGAATTAATTTTTAAAGTGTCGAGGGAAAGGTAATTTTATTTACAATGTTACAACATATTGTTTTGGCCCCACCCTATTTACACCCTCCCAAAGCAACAATAGAGATACAATTTCGTTGACTAAATTCTCTGACTAGTGGTGATGTTTCTGGAAAATGGCCTTGCTCTTTCTTTCCCCAGTCACTCAGAAATTGTTAAAAAGAGCTGATTTACTCTATTTATGAAGTCAATATTGTTTTGCTTAATTGTGTAATATTTCTTTAATTTTTCCATTGTTTAAAACCAGGACAGGATTAGACCATTAAAAGTATGTACGAACCAGTGAAATTTTGTAATACAGTGAAACCTGTGTAAGTTGACCACTTGCGGTGCAGTACTTTGGTGGTCAACTTAGACAGGTGGTCAACTTATAAAGGGGGTAATGATTTTTTTTTTGTCATTTCTTGCACCATGTATTCATTTTTTGACTAATTGACACTTATTCTTTCCGTTCAACTCACTTTCATCGTTTAACGTTACTTTGAAACAATAAATTTAAAATGTTATTCAAATATTTTTAGAGGTTATTTTCTCAGAATGACGTATAATGTGTCATGTAAATTTAAAATTTCAGTAAATTGATCCAAAAAAAAAAAATCATTGTTTATAAAAAGTTATTTGATATTAATAGTTCTTAAAAATTCATAGCTAATCAAAAATAACAAATATTTCGCTTATTTTTCTTTCTCATATACATTTATAACCATGATGATCTACTTTTCAACAAAATTACTCCTTATTGAAGTTTGGTACACTTATTAGACACTAGTTTTGGAAATTCCATATGTGTCAGCTGATTTTCTCTGGATTTCTCCCTTTTCAATTAATTTTAATATTTCATACTTTTTATAAATCTCAAGTTCAACTAACTTTCTTTTTGAAGCCATTTTATGTAAAACTATAACACAAAGAGCAACAAGCTGGACTCTCATAGTTCTAAAAGGCAGTTGAAAATGAAAATGTCCTATTTCTTAATCCCTTGCACTAGAAATACTGCAATGCAAATAACTTTTACTCTAACACAATTCCAGTGTTGCCACAAAATATTGCAACTGGAAAAAAAATACTTTGTACTTTTCTACTGACACATGTTTTCATTGAACACAGAGTACAAAAGGTAATCTCAAATAGAACGACAAAAGAAAAACAAGTTTAGAGAATAAAAGGGTTCTTAGTAATTTTCCAATGTGGTTAAACTTACAAGGAGGTTTAGTTATGCTGCTGTTTTATTTAGTTGATAAAATGCTGGTCTGGCATCAAAAATATTCTTGGAAAGCTATTAAAAAAATAATAAAATAAAATAATTTGCTAAATTAAGTTTTAAAAAATAAACCAAGTGGTCAACTTACAAAGGGTTTTTTACAATATTCCAAACCAAATTTGGGGTACATTAGTGGTCAAGATAGACAGGTGGTCAAGATAGAAAGGTGGTCAAGTTACAGAGGTTTTCCTTCATTATACAAGATAGGACTAATTCCGTTCCTCACAAAAGCGGTCAACATAGACAGGTGGTCAACTTACACAGGTGGTCAACTTTACAGGTTTTACTGTACTTTTCTTTCGGACTTGTGACTTTATTTTTTAAAAATTTTTACCCCTGACTAGGATTACACTCACAGTCAGCGATTGCAGGAAGTGCTTGCGTCAAATTAAATCAGTGGCTTTTAAAGGCTTGCCTGTATTGCATTTTAAAGGTTCTTCTTTCCTGCAGCATTTCTCACATGCTGTCACACATGAATGATTTTCTCTGTTTTGTATTGTGTATGTGTTTGCATAGGGGGGGGGGGGGAGAAGAGGAGTTTGATATAAGAAGGTTTTGCCTTTATATAGAAGTTTGGTAAGACTACATTTGGAGTATGCTGTTCGGTTTTGGTCTCCTTAATTTCAAGAAAGATATTTCTTTATTGGAAAGGCTTAAAAAAAAAGAGCTACTAGACTAGTAAGGGGACTTTTAGATTTGGATAATGATGCCAGACTTAAAAGGCTTAATATGTATAGCCTGGAGCAAAGGAGAGTCGGAGGGACATGATTCAATGTTTTAAAAGTGTCAAAATGAAATATGTTTATGGATTCAACTTTTGCACAGAAAGCAGGACAAGAGGTTATTTTTTTAAGCTATTCAAATCTCAGGATAACCTGGAAATTAGGAAAAATTACTACTTTGGTAGGTTTGTGGGCACCTGAAACAGCTTACCGAAAGAGGCTGGAATGAACGAGGGGGAGAAATAGCTTTAAGAGGTCCATTGACTTTCATTGGGGAGCAATAAATAGACTTGGGCCAGCCTAGCTGAGCCCAGAGCCTGTTGATGGTCTTCACATTTGTTTTTGTGTGTTTTACTCTTCTAGGCATTGTATTTTAGAACTAGGCCGCTGTTTTTGTAGCATTAAATCTGATTTGATCGACTTACTTGCATGTCTTTTCATTTATGTTTATGCGTTCTAGTACATGTCTTAATATTTTTTTTCATTTTAATCTTAAAACTGAAAGAAATCAATGCACAGAACAAAAAAAAAAAATGCAAGATATGAAAGTGAAATGAGAAAGTGGATTTTTAAAATAAGAAAATTTTCGAATTTTTAACTGATTTATAATTTATACAATAGTAAAAAAAGCTATGAACAAATTTCAATATGAGAATACTTTTGTACTATTGGTAATTTGACTTCTAAAACTTAAAAAAAAAAAGTAAATGAATAAAAATAACATTTGCTCAGATTTGCACTTGCCTTTTTTACAACCCTGTCCTCTTAGATTTTCTTTGGTAGGTTTTTTCTGCTAATTTTAGAATTTCCAATGGACATGACTACCTCCACCATACAGGCATTGCTGATATACCTGACTGCTCCCTGCGTTTTCAGGCAAAACAATGAACTTTTTACATACAAGAGCTTGTGCCTAGATGGCCATCGCTCTTCCATTCTACTTCCTTTTGACAACTCTATCTTGATGGCTTCTTTGTATTGCGTTGCAAGAAGGGAGATATAAGGGTGTGTGGGTTGTCCAATCCATTCCAGGGTGTAATAATAATACAAAGATTTGAACCTTTACTAAGAAATTATTTTTTTTTGTAATTGTGTTACACTGTGCATGAAATTTCAAACATTTTTATATAATTTAAGCTTATAACAGCTCATTTTATTACCTTTTTAGTTACATGATGTGCAGCACAGGTGAAGAATTGAGACGTATGTCTCATTGGGATGGAAAAGGAACACATTCAAGACAAAAACTCATGGAAAAGCTTCAAGGTATATTTATTCATATAAACAAAGAATTTTCCTAACTTTTATTAGTGTTTATAAATTGCGTATTTTTCAGGTACCTTCTTTCTTAATTTTATAAAAACCTTAAAATCACTTTGTAGATTGAGTATTAAATATTTTGGCAGAATTGCTTTTTGCTTATATGAGAAAAATTAAAAAATTATACTGATGATGCCTCTGAATTTGTAGTCCTGGCTTCCTTCCCTAGGTTGGAACCCAAGGGGACCTAGTAGTAATTAGGGCCCTTAAAAAGATTTACTGTTTATTTTTTTCTTTAGAGAATGAAGCATATAAAGTTATGCTTTAGCTTTCGTGTAAGAGGATTGGATATCGCATGCTGATAAAATTTCTTCTGTTTTCAGCATTTTTACCCCCTTCCGTTATGTTACCACCCAGACGGTTGCAAACGTTACTACATCAAGCAGTTGAACTTCAGAAAGACAGGTGTCCTTATCACAATTCCAAGGCGGAGAGCAACTTGGAGAATGTTTCTCTACTTATAGATCACACATGTACAAAGTAAGTATTCCTTGTCTTCAAGTCTTTCCCAATTGATGTTTAAATAATTTGAAGCATTAATTGAAATATCTTAATGATTACTGTTGTAGGGAACAGTTCCCATGCGAGACGGTGCAAGTTCTCAAAGATCACTGTGACGAGGTCTGGTTTTGCCGTTTTTCAAATGACGGTAGAAAATTGGCCACTGGGTCTAAAGACACTACAATTATCATTTGGGACGTCAATCCCGTGAGTAGTGAATAATTGTGTTTGTTTTCCCAAAATCTATTTCTTATAACATTTGTCTGATTTTTATAATAACTGCATGTTAGGGCTGAATGCTGGATACATCACAAAGTATGGTATAAATTCAGCAATTGCATTTTTTTTTGAGCAATCACATTGCTTATTGTTCTCACTTGACTGTTTTGATGTCCTATGATTTTATTTTCCCACCAGCACCCTCTGCAGCACCACCGTCGACCGGCCCCTCCCGATGCTGCTCCTCTAGCGAAAACTTTCGCCAGGTTGCATCCATATCCTACACACACACACATGCCCATGCATGCACACACACACCACTATGCACACAAACACATACACACACACCACTATGCACACAAACACTCATGCCCGTACGCAGACACAAACACACATGCCTACATACACACACACACTCGTTATTGCGAAAAACATAATTTGAATTCCAGATGTCAAAATTAAAATTATTATTATTATTTTTTTTTTGATGCATGATAATTTTGTATTATTTCTATTTAAACTTCAAGTACTAGTGTCTTTTAACATATTAATGCATTGTAACATTAGGGTGTAAGGTTGGCAGTGTTTAAATTTCTACTTTACCCAGCCCTATACTATGTACTATGACCTTGTAACAACCTTGTTAGCAGTGTGTAGTATTGTGCCTTCCCATCTCTTTTGAAGCCCAATATACTAAAAAATGCGAAATGGTTTGAAACTAACTCACATTGCTGAAAATTACCAAACATAAATAATGCCAGAAACAAAAGTTGCCGAAAAATTGAGGAAATAATGCACAGATTGTTAACGTTATTGTTGCTTTACATAAAGTCATAACAAAAAAATATCTTTTTATAACCTCATTGAAAATTAACCTGTGTCATTGTTGTCACCAAAGATGTCGAGGGTTGGGGGATATTTTCTTTGTCCTGAAAACTAATGGGAAAATTCTTACTTCAAAGTGTACATTTTTTAAAAAAATATTGTATTATAGTATTTTTGCAACACAGTAATTTGAAAAAATATCGTATTGCAATATTTTTCAATATGTTGTGGCAATCATTCAAATAAATAAAATGTGGTGTTTTATCACTCAGCTTTGTCAACTCGCCTTTCCTCTTTTCCCAATGGTATCTCTTGTTGGTTTGGTTTCAAGATTTTTTTTGCTCAACAAGATCAAACTTCAAATAAACTGGCTGATATACTTAGAATGATTAAATTTTTATTTAAGTTGAATGAGAAGATAGTGAAAATATGAACTAAAAAGTCAAACCTCCTGAAATTAAATTTGCATTATAATTTGTAATTTGTAGTCACAATATTAAAAAAGTCATTTCTGATGCAATAAATTATGCAAAATTGTATTTCATTGGCTGGAAATTTTGTAATTTCCTTTGAATCATTTGTTTCAATAGGACACATTGGAATTAAATCATCGAAGAACATTTGAAGGTCATCCTGGCGGCGTTTCCTTCTTAGCTTGGAGTCCTGACGATACATATCTCATTGCATGTGGCCCAGATGATTCATCAGATTTGTGGGTTTGGAATATTGAGGTTTGTACAAAGCTTTTATCAATTATTGTATTCACGTTTAATTTTACTTGGCAGTTTATTTTGAGTCCATTTGCACCCCTGACTACATATTTGAAATGTAAGTAACATTTGCACTGCATATTTAATTGAATCGTACTTTGTTTGTTGATTGAAGTTTTCTAAGGAAAAAATTTCACTATTAAAATTTGTTGAAATTATCTTTTGGCTAAGATTAGAAATTTGGTTAAGGGTTTTAAAATTTGGCTAGAATTCTTTTTTCTAGGGATTTGAAACAGGGGTGCTCACAAGGGGGGATTATGGCGCAAGTTGCGCCATCAAAATTTTGGGGCAGGGAGGATTTTTAAAATTGCTTTTTATTTATTTATTGATTTATTTTAAATTTAAATTAGTATTATATTTTATTCTGTTTATTTTTTATTTCATTTATTTAGTTTGTATGTGTGTGTGTCATTGGCATAGCACAGAAATTTTCTAATAAAATAATAATAATAATTAAAAATAATTAAATATATAAATAAATGAAACATATTTAAAAGAATAAATAAATAAAAAATATTAAAAATAAAAAATAATAATAATTATTTTTAAAAAATAAATAAATAAAATAAAAAGTAAGAGCTGAAAAGAAAAGGGGAGAGGAGAGAGTTGAGGAAAATTAGGGGGGGGGGAATTTACGCCACTGAACTTGGGGGGGGATGGGCACCCCTGATTTGAAATCCCTAATGCGGGACCTGATAATATTAACTATTTCTGTGCATTAAGCGACTCCCTACATTTAAGTAAGGTTTTTACAAGAACAAAAGCTGGTCATTTAGATAGGTTCCACTGTATCATAAATGTGGGCCAAGGGCTCCATGAACTCTTAACGGTGATTGTACCGCAAAACTGCCACAAGTAGAAGGAACAGGTAAGCAAACTGTAAGACAAGAGTGAAAGATGTTATAGTTTTAAGACCACCCTAGACACCAAACTGTAAAGATGGTTTTTCATATATTTGTAATTTGTGTGTTCCTGTTTATGTCTGTACATGTACTTTTTGTAGCCATTAAATGTGTTTTGTTCACTATTCTTCGTCATAATTGTGATAATTCCTGCATAAGTAGTCCAAGTATTTTAGCTCATAAAAATGCAATATTTTTAATGAAATGAATTGTTGTATCTATGTTTAGAGTTGGTTGTATTTTTGATTAACTGAAAAGGCTGTGCTTGTTATTGTGCAATGTTTTTAAATTGTTCCCCCCCCCCCTTAATTTTTTTTTCATTTTTTTTTCATTTTTATAAATTAACTATTATATACACTCTAAGACAAAAAAAAAGTTGCACCAGGAAGGTGTGGACCGATGTGAATGAAATTTGGAGGGATGGTTCTTCTGCCTAAGATATGCAAATGATTAAATTTCCAGGTTAGGGTTGCGCATGCAACGCGCGCAGGGTGGCCCTAAGCACAGCGCAAGACCAGCTATATAAGGGCGTCCAGTAGAGCAGCAATTTTAATTTAACTCAATCTGATTTGTTAGTTACGTCGTTTAACATTGGATTATGCCTCGAAATAAAGTTCGCAAGCAATTTACGCAACCAGGAGTGTTCGAAAGGGGTCGCATAATCGGCCTCCGAGAAGCTGGATGGTCATTTCGACGGATAGCACAGCACGTTGGTTACACTGATGTTACTGTTGCACGCATTTGGCGGCAGTGGACTCAACAAGGCACATATCAGCGTCAACCAGGCTCAGGGAGGCCGAGACAAACCGTACCGAGGGAGGACCGGAGGCTCGTAAGGCAAGCTCGTAACGATCCAACCAGCAAAGTTGCCGACCATAGACTAATAATAAGAGTAGACCGAGCTTTCTCATTCTTACTGATGAAGAAAATTGGTTCATAGATGTATCATGTGACTAGTGGAAGGGCTTGGCGAAGACTTTGGCAGCATGGTTGCTAGATGGCAGCATTATCTACAGTTTGGCACTCGACATGTATTTTACGACAATGTGTTTTCATTAAAAAAAACTTCCAGGTGCAGAGATTGAACTGTTTTTCTTTTAGTTATGCACTATTTTGACATTAGTAATAGTTTTTGATCAGTTTTCGGTAACTTTTATTTCATTTGGAGCTGTCAGCGTTGGCGTGAACGAAATGGCGTAAACGTTTTGCGTTAACGCAAAAATGTACTAATCGGTATCTTGAATTGAAACTGTAGGTAAAAATCTTACCGTTTGCTGATTCTTCTTGGTCGCTTGCATCTTTTATTGCTTAGAGAGTTATTGAAATTGACTAAAGAAAATGCACAATACTATCTAAACGAAAAACTCACTATATTAACAAAATATTTACAACTTAGAATAACAAATTTACAAATCGGACTCCATAAAAGATCATTCTTCCGTGCTCCATAAATTCTATTTATTTTATTTCGCGCTGGCGTTGATCGTCTGCTACGATCAACGCCCGCTGTTGCTAGGATATCCACCAGTCACATGGTTTGGTTTATGAACAGCAAAAGGGTTGCCATAGCTCGGTCTACTCTTATTATTAGTCTATGTTGCCGACATCCAACGGGCTGTGGGACCTTCCATCAATCAGCCAATAAGTGGTCGCACCATTTGCCGACGGCTGCACGACGTGGGACTGCGCTCACGTAGACCGTTACGACGACTGCCATCAACAACATTGCATCGTCGGAAAAGATCGGAATGGTGCCGTACAAGACGGACATGGAGCGTCGAATGGTATCGCGTAGTCTTCATTGACGAGTCCCGCTTCTGTCTTGGTGGAGACGACAATAGAATCCGCGTGTGGAGGCAATGTGGTCAGCGCCAAGATTTACGGTTTATTGTACAGCGTCATACGTCCACGAGACCTGGTGTCATGGTGTGGGGCGCAAGTGCATATGATGCAAAATCACCTCTAGTGTTCATTAACGGTGCTTTGACCGGCCAACGTTACGTTCAAGAGATCCTGCTTTGCCATTCCTGAGCACCCGTGTTCGGCCGCTATTCCAACAAGACAACGCTCGACCCCATATTGCTGCCGTCTCTAGAGCTTGTCTTCAAGGCCTAGACAACATGGAGTGGCCGGCATATTCACCAGACCTGTCCCCAATCGAGAATGTGTGGGATGCCATGGGACGAGATGTCAACACTCCACCCGTACCTCGAAATCTGCCGGAACTCCGTAACAAAGTTAAAGCAGCATGGGATAGACTACCACAGGACTTCATTAAGAACCTGTACGATTCGTTACCAAGACGATTAGCATGTTGTATTCGGAATAATGGCGGCCATACCCCATACTGAATGTTACCCATTTTGTGCAGGGTTTAAGCTGAGTTTAAAAGTTCTTTAGCATAAAAGCTAAAATTAAGGGAAAAGTTTTAGCAAAATGCTAAAATATGTTTACATTCTCATATCTTTCTAAATGCCTCTGTGTTTCATCTCCAGTTGAAAATAATTGAAAATTTCTTCTATGATATCTTTAAAGCAATAAGTACAGCAGCGTTTTTTTAAACATAAAATAAAAGTCTTGGATTATGCTTATCATTAAGAAAACATATGTTTGGTTTTTAGAAAATTGCACTCTCCTCTTCCTAATAATGCAGTTTTTGAGGGGACATAATGCCGGATAAGACAAAGTATTGAACTTGATTGTAATTTAAGCATCTTTGCTGAGATTTCAAGATTAAGTTGACTATCGCCATGCGTGCTTCCTGTCTTGGATTATAAGTTTCCTTTTTTAAAATTAACTTATTTTTTAGTTGAGCAAAAAAGCGAAAGTGCTTTGCTTTACTTTCGCAATTGAGATAGTGTTTTCGCATTTTGCGAAAAATGCGATCGTAGCAAAAACCCTGATTTTGTGTATGTTGTTCAATAAATTTTGCTTATATCGTTCTCATTTTCTAATCATTTACTCTTCCATATACACTTAACATACTTTCCAAATGTCATTGTATTCTAAGACTTCCTTCATGGTGCAACTTTTTTTTTGTCTTAGAGTGTATATATATAATAATAATAATAAAAGTGAAAAATATTGAAGTTGAGGCGAAACCCTCTGCTTTTAGTTTTAGGTTTGAGCTCTTGTTTATAGTTTAGCGTGTGGTGCGTTTGTCCAATGTTACTCTATATTGCATGTACTGGAGCTTAAACATTCTCTTTTAGTTCATAGTTAAAAAAATTTTGGTCTTTTGACTATATTTAATGATTCCTTTACGGCTGATGAGCTCTGGATTCATACTTTATCTTTTCCTATTTAATAGCTATTTGCAATTTTCCTTTTTATCATCATTATTTTTTATAATTTGTTTAATATTTGGAATTTGGCTTGCTTATTTTATATATATATATATATATATATATATATATATATAAAAATAAGAATGGTCATAATAATTTATTTCTAAAATCCTGATATTTCTTTCAGGTTTAGAAATTGTGAATTTTTTCTTCTGAGATTATGTTGAACGATATTCTTTCTGTTATCTTGAAAGTTCAATTCGTTATAATATTAAAGACAATGTTAAGTGTTGAAATTCAATTTAATTAAGAAAATCTCAACCAGTGCCCTTTTTGTCTGACTGATTTCAGAGTTTCCATTTCAGATTGGAAGTCTAAGGGTAAAAATGAACCATTCACCTGAAGATAGCCTAACAACTTGTGCATGGCATAAGGATGGGAAGAAATTTGTGTGCGGTGGTACAAGGGGACAATTTTACCAATGTGTAAGCAACTCTGCACATTTATTCTTAATTTATGTCAAATGTGTGTGTAATAGTGGAGTTACAAGATGACTAAAAACTTATTTTCATGGTATAACATTCAAAAAGTCACTCATCCTTAATTTTTGCACACAATGCAATTTGCATGATTAATTCACGATGCATAAAATCTGTTAAAATATGTCAATGAAGAGTTAAAAGTTTCTCTTTTTATAATTTATGTTAGAGATTTGGGGACATTCTTAAAGATATGAATGCAAGTTCTTCAAAATTTCAATTTAACAGTGAATATATATATATATATATATATATATATATATATATATATATATATATATATATATATATATATATATATATATATATATATTTTAAGTATACTCACCTTTAAACATTCTCCACTTATACCTTTTTCTGATTGTTTTTGAAGAGCTGCACATTTGATGTGGAAAATGCCTGTAAATTGTGTACGTACAATGGAGCACCGTTTATATGTTTCTCTTTTATATGTTTTAATCAATTACACGTTTTTCAAATTGATCCCTGCAGAGTCTAATACACATTAACGTATACCTATAATAATTTTTTTCTTCATTTACGTGCTCTTTTCAAAAACGTATAAACTGTGCTTCACTGTATTTCCATTAAAAATGCGTAAAAGTATGGGGTTGTTAGTTGCATTTCTTTTAAAATTTGATTTTCTGTAGGACTTAGATGGCAGCATCTTAGACTCTTGGGAAGGTGTTCGTGTGCAGTGCCTGTGGTGCAGGAAAGATGGCAAAACTGTTCTTGCCGCAGACACACACCATCGTATCAGAGCATATAATTTCGAAGAAATGACAGATGCTAATATGTTAGTAATTTTACATTTTTCTCACATGTAATAAGACTTTCCCTTTTATGTCCCTTTTCTCACATGTAATGGAGGGGTTTTTTTCAGACTTTAAAACTCTTTTATTTTAAAACCATGTAGACATAAATTTTGAAATTAATAATTGTTTTTGCATTTCAATGTTGTTTTTTACTAAAGTAATCTGAGATTTTTTTCCAACAACTCATGAAATCATTTGAAATCGAGTTGTGGACATAAGTAAATATTTTTATTATTTTTTAATTTTTAAATTGCTGTATTCATTCATTAAAACCTAAGTCCTTGATTAGAAAATAGCTCAATGTGACCGGTTGTTGTAAGATTTAAATTTGTTTTACATAAATATGTCGATTCTGCTGTGTGCAGGTCTTGGGCAATAACTGCATTTTTTTTTCTTTTTCTTTTTGCATTTTTCTCATCTATTGTACATTATCTTTATTGTACATACTTGCTTATTTGGTTTCCGCTGAAAAAAAGAAGGCGCGAAAAAAAATCTGATTTCAACATTTTCCTTATGTTACTACTGAATCCACCACACATTTCTTCAAATATCTTGAAAACTAATTTCTGCCGATACTGCCGTTTACCTGCACACGGCAGTATTATTTACGTAAGTAAAACTACATTACTTCTATACTTTAACTATCACCTGTTATTTTTTCAGCAACAATTATACTGCTTGAAAATGCAGTTCAAAATTATTTCCAATTAAATTTTTCAGTTTTATCATGATTAGATATGTCTTAAAGAATGGTTTTAATAATTTCTTAGAATTCTTATGTTAACTGGTTCCTGGAAGTTAAGTATTTGTTTTTGATTTCCTACAATATTTCTCTGTTGATAATTTAATATGCTATTTTTACCAAAAAAAAAAAAAAAAAATGGAGCATCGTTTCAAAATATATTTTTAATTAACAGCTTAAATCATTTTAAACACTGCATTTTATTTAAATTGCAATGTTTTTCAGGTAGGGCAAAGAAAGGGAACCATTGTCATTGGTAACGTAAATCAGGGAAATTTGGTGAACTTAATCGGGGAAATCAGGGAACTTTTTTTCCATTTCCAGTCGCCACCCTGTATTATTTCCTCTGAGAATTAATGATAAAAATTTATTAAACTAAATATAATTATTCTAGCTGTTAATATTTCGTGTAAACTTCTACTGATTACATTACTAGTACTAACTGATGCTATAATCGTCTTAGATGAAAAATCTTTTCATAGTTATGAATTTGTATTAAAAATATAAACAATTTTTGTTATACTAATGTGTAGTTTATAAAGGATACTTTCAGTTTAGAATATCTTTGATATCTGGTAGCAATTGTGTTCTGTTTGGCAATTTTTTTATTTAGTTTTCAACTGGAAGGAAGGAGGGAAAGATACATTAATGATGCATTACAGAAATACAACTGAATTTGAGTTTATAATACTGAAACAGAACTAGGAGCAGTTTGCAAATACAAAAAAATTTTTGTTAAATATTCCTTTAAATGACGTTTGATGTTTTTGTTCACAATGAATGAAAAGTAGTTTGTGGGTGCTTTTTTCAATAGGGGGGGGGGAGCTTCAAATAAATTTGCTCATCTCTAAAAGAGCATCTTCACTCTTAACTGAAATGTTGAATTTCTCAAACATTAGTGGCCTTATATTTCACAAAATTCTTCAATTTTATTTCCAGTTTACAAGAGGGTCATTCCGTCATGTCTTTCACCTGTGATGAAACTGGCAGGATGGCTTTGCTGAACGTTGCAACTCAGGTCAGTGGGAATGATGTTTGAGCGACCTCCTTGGATTTATATTGTTTATAGGTTCAAATTAAGCTCATTTGTCATATATAGTGACATTTGTTGAGCAGAAGGTAAAATGTGGTTGGTGTGAGCAGTTGTGCTGAAATTCCTTTCTGATTCACTTCCTGGATAGCGTGCTGTATGTAGCATTTTCTGGCGTAAAGTGTCCAATTACACTGAAAGTACTTATTGCAAATGAAAATCTAGATTTTGATAAAATCGTGAATCGTAACATAATATGGAAGGAAGTATTGGGTTAAAAACCAATTTCACCATAGTAAAATTGACTCCAAGTTCACAATGTTTTGATTAATGACAGGAAATTGTACAGTGGAAACAAAAATGTAACAGATAGTTTAATGGCAAAATGTTTATTTAATTGCATTCAGAATCTTCTTTGTTTGGTACTAGACTACTTGAGTTATAAAAAGGTCGCGGCGCATTTTCAATCCTAGCAATTTTTTCATATTTATTGTCGCCATGTTTGGCCTTAGAAACTACTTTTTGGCAATACCATGCGTTAAATATTTATACGCAACCAGCTACCAGAGCTTCCTTAGGTGGGGAAGAGGAGGCCTATGTTCAGTAGTAGACTTCTTACAGCTGAAATGATTATAATGCTGATTAAGTGTTTATACACACACTTGTATATCCAGAGCTGCCAACTTTTGGAAATCTAAATTTGTAGTAGAGTTTTGAGTAGTGATGTTCCAGATATCCGTATCTATATCCCCATATATCCGAGGGAGAATAAAGATCTGTATCCGTTATTTTCTGACGGATGTTAAACGGATCTTTTCAATTCTAAAAATTCTCAAATATTTGGATAAAAGACTAAAATTTCGTATAAATTAGGTTTTATTCCCTATATTAAAATTAAAAGATATCATTTCAGACGTCAATTTGAACCCGCCGTCTCAAAAAAGGAAAGGGTAATAAATTTTTAAAGTGTATCTGTGTGTCTATTTGTGGCATCGTAGTTCCTAAACAGATACATTGTTTTTGATAGTTCTTTTTTCGTTCAAAAGGTGACTTGACCGAAAGTGTTCTTAGCTTGGCCTCGTTTTTGTGGAACTTTAATTACCGGAGATATTAATAAAAACCGACTTGGCGTTTTTCAGGATTATGGTAGTAAAAACTTAAAAGTTTCCTGCGTTTGATATTTATTTGGAACTTCCAATTTGTATACCAATTGGAGCTATAATCTTGTTCAGTAAATTTTATATACAATTCAAAGACTTTATACGCGTGATTGGTAGCGATTTTATAGTCGGAAGATAAGGAGAAAAAGCTCAATGATTTAAAATTTCTATCCGCTGTCAGTTCATATTCGTTAACAAAGTCTTTTCTGACCCGTGAAATCCATCTTAATATGAGGTCGGCCCTCTGGGACATGTTTTTTTTTTTTTAATGTTTATCTAATATTAGTTTTTGTTATTGATTTGGGATTTCTGTTATTCTTTATTTTGGTTTTTCTCCGCACCCTTCAAAAAAAGTGAGACTAAATTCTCTATTTAGAGTTTGTAAAGGTGTTCCCGGCTCTGTTATTCCTTGGGGCGGAGAAAATTGGTTTTAATGGGTCAGCGCTGCATTTATGCTGAAATAAAATGCTAAAAATTATTTCTAGCCTGTCCAGTAGCAACTTTGCACTCTTGCTCCAGTATCCTACATCTACCGAGCAAGCTAGAAATAATTTTTGACATTCTATCCAAGCATTAATGCAGTGCTGACCCGTTCCTTCCAAGTCTCCCTCAATTTTAACAGATATTTCTTTAAAGGGTAAATTATAGTCTTGATTATATTTTTTCCGTAGATGACATTTTTTGAAGAGTGTTATTATTCTGATGGGAATATCTTCCGTAACAAATTTTACACTTGGCTAGTTGAATTAGGTAAAAAAAAATGAGATCCGTATCTGCGGATCTTGACACAAATGATCCGTATACGTATCCGCGGATCTACTTTTTTAATGATCCGGCACATCACTAGTTTTGAGGGGGAGGGGGGGGGGGGGGTAAAAGACATGTTTTATAAGAAATGTAGCAGGCATAAAGAATAAGTAACATAAGTAAAATCCAGAAAGCACCCCCCCCCCTCCCGTATTTTCAAAACCAAACTTAAGGTGGGGGGGGGGGGCAATTATCGATATTTTTGACAGTGGCTTTCATATCAGGTTATTTCTAAGTTTATTCTCGCGACAATTTTTAAACAATGTGCTTTCCATGTAGTGTCTACTTGGAGTTCATTTTTATTGTACGTTCCGAATTTGTTCGTTCCAAATAAGTTTTTTTTGTAACACATATGAACAAAAAGAAAAGGGGCCTTAGCATCAAAATGTCACGACAAGGTGGAAGGAATGAATCCCTGGAACTGGCAAAAATTTTTGCATGATTTTTTTTATGTGTAATATTGTTTGCTTTACTTTTGCTTTTTTAGAAAAGAGAACCTGCACATGGGGGGAGGGGGAACTAAAATTCTGAAAACGTTCTGACGAGCAGAGCTGAAAATGTGGTGGTGTGTGTTTTGAGGGAGTCGCAAAAGATCGGCAGAAATTACAAGGATATACTGGATTACAGAATGATCTTACTTTCCGTTAAAACGCGGGAGGGGGTATAACCGATGGAAAGGTTACTTTTGGGATTTCCTGATACATTTAGGACAAGTTCTTATTTGTTTTGAAATTTTTTTATCATTTTAAGTATGATAAATTCTTTTTGTTTATTTTTAAACAAAGATTTGGAACATTAGTTAGCACAAAAGTATTATTATCTGAATGATTAATAATATGAACAATATTATTTGAATGACAATATTGATTGAAATTTTTTTTAGGGTTAAAAAAGAGAAGAAAATTAATTTTTGGACACGTTTTCCTAGCTTCATAGTTCAAGGTTGTAATTCATAGAAACTACGATTTTTTTTGTAGCAGTTGGCAGCTCTGTAGTATATCTCTCGTTTTTGGGAAGCATATCCAACGACTGACGAGAACCTTAATATTTCGTTAAGGTGATGCTTTTCAAGTATATTTGAAAAAATATTGAACCTGAGAAAAACAGGAGTTGACAAAAAATAAGTCTTTAAAAGCCGAGCAAGGCTCGGTCGTCCAGGTACTATATATAAACAGAGTGATACAAGGCAAAAATAATCGTTAAGGAAATTCTTAAATACAAAATTAAATGTATGTTGTTCAGAGAAAAGATTCCTTCACAAATTGTTTATGTGGAGTTATGGGAATGAAATTGTTGTAGAACAATAGTATAACTCAACAAAATACTGTCTGAAGTAGATAAAAATGTGCTACTGCTTATTTTGCAATGAAATTAGTTTTTTTTTTGACATGGTCAAATGTTCACTGTATTTACCATTAGAAGGCTCTGTTCTCTGTGCACGTTGCACACAAAGTCAGCTCCTGGTTATCACCTGAAGCTGTAAGGGCACTAACCACTTTAAATCAATAAAAAATGTGCTTAGTTCTTGTACTATTTCAGATTATCTTTACTGTTAGAGAAACATAAGCATTTAGTAACTTTCATAGCATTGAATTTCATACAACTTTATGAACTTCAACATCAATTTCAATTGTATGTAAATATTAACACTTTTTTTCTATTTAAATAAATAATACCGCATTTTCAAGAGTAAGAAGTACATCGGAATATATTCTCAAGGAGGGGGGGGGGGGTTTAATGTATGCTGCGCACCCGCCATAAGCTCCGCATCCAACATTAAATAACTTAAATAACGCAATTAGTAGCAAAGAAAGCTGGAGTAAAATGCAAATGAAAAAAAATATTTTTAATTAATGAAACTTTTTATACTTAACTGCAAATATAATTTTCTTACTTTGGAGGAGACGTTGGTTATCCAGAGCGAGAGACGCGAACTCTTCTCCTCAATGCCTCGCCAGTGTCCCTCTCTGGTCCAAGTAGCACAAACTATATTGATCAACGTAGAAACAACATAGGTTGAGGTTTGAATATCGAGCAATAACAAACAAGGTTCTTGAAACATATAGAACTACGTCAGAAGTATATTTTATTGCCAACTTGATTTAAAAAGTCATTTTTACTGCTTATTTTGACGTTTGAAATCAATTAATCATTATTAAAAGCGTTTGTATAGTTTTATAGTTATTTATATAAAGATCAGAAGCAAACTAGGCAAAATTGCAAACATCGAAAAACGTTTTATGTTAGGAAAAAATAATGAAACTCTGACGTATTTTGACGTGACTGGCGTTAAAAAAAAAAAGACTGTCTGTTGCACCCACTTTATGCGCCACATTGGCAATTTTCTTTCGCTTTTTTTTTCTTGTATACGCCACAACGCTTATTCCCGAAAATATGGTAGTCTATGCATTAAAATAATTAAAATGTTACTTTTTTTTATTTTCAATATTGTGTGTATGCCCCGCTAGTTTTCTCCCCCTCCCGTTTCTGTAATTTTCTTAATGTTGGATTATTTGATTTATTTTCAACCAGTGCATATCTTATTGTACATTCTTTCAGGGTGTTCATCTCTGGGACATCGAAGACAAAGTTCTAGTACGTAAATTTCAAGGAGTTACACAAGGCTATTACACGATTCATTCTTGTTTTGGTGGTGTTAATCAAGTTTTTATAGCAAGTGGTAGTGAAGGTATTTAATGCTTTAATACAATTACAGTTATATGAAAGAAGTAGTGACTAATATTTTTTGATTTGGAAATTATTGAATAATCTTCACGTTCTAATTTTATTCTGCAAGCTATAATTATTTTTGGGCAAAAATTTTATGAATGTCATTAAATGTATACATATCGAGTTTGGTACTAGCCCATGAAACAGAATTTTTTCAGCAGTCTGCGACACAGATTCAAACCCCCCTAAATAGTCTGCAATATTAAGGAACTTTTTCATTAGTGTAAAATTTCTGTTATAATGTACCTCAAATAATATTTAAGGGTAAAGATAAGCAAGAGTTTTAATTATTTTAAAAATCACCAAAAGTTATGAAAAGTTGAATCATAAAATTAATGTTACATATCATCGCATCAGCGCAACTCTATGACATTTAACCCCAGGAATAACACTAAGATATCCTACTGTTGCGCTGAGGCACGGATATGTTATATGAAAGTTTATTTTTGTAATAAGAAATATTTTAAAAGTGTATAGTATAAATCTCTGATGGTCGGTCCCTAATTTAATAATGGACAAAGTCCTGAAAATGAGCTAAAACTGTCCTAGTTAATGTGTGAAGGGGGGGGGGGGTTATCTAGTTAAAGCAGTTGACATGTATAAAATCTTAGCAAAAAGGGACAACATATGCATGTTTTAATGTAATGGTTCGTACATGCATTTTTGATCAAGTAGTAATATGTTGAACTTCTGATTATCCGTGGAATTGGATGACACAAGTGCCGGGGATAATAAAAATTGCGGATAAACCAGAAAAAAGGTAAAATAAGGGACAAATAAAGTAAATCTGGTTCTTCCTCAAAAATTTGGCTGTATCAGGGTTGCCAACTGCTCCGCATTTTGCAAAATTGTTCCACAAAAAAAATGGCGAATGCGGCTCCGCAAAGAAGTTATTTTACTCCGCATTTCCCTGCCGAACGTTTTCAAGCTTATATTTTGCTATTATCATGTCAAACATGTTAATATGGGAAGTTGAAGATGATTATACCCAAAGATTGAAATAGTGTTTAAAGCTGTTTTATGAATTTAAGAATAATTATGAGGCTTAAGCTCTAAAGCAATTTTAGTTAAGTGGCTATAGTTATTTTTATTGATTTTTATACAGAATACCGAACTGCTCCGCAAAATTTCAAATTACTCCTCCAAATCACCACAGATGCTCCTCAAATTGGTCCTTCGAGGTTGGCAACCCTGCTGTATTGACGCATAATACTTTCTGCAAACTGAAAATAGTACAGTTAAATTTTGTTGTATTTTTGCACAACAGAACTTAACATCGAAACAAAAGTATGTACTATGAAGAAAGCACGATAAATAACTATACAGTAAAGAACCTTTTATCCGGGAACCAAAATAACGGGAAACCAGAAAACCGGCAACTTTTTCCCGATTTTTTCCGCCATTTTTTAAAAAATATACCATTTTGGTAAGTTTTGAAAACTATGCATTTTTTCTGAAATACCAAAAAGAATATGAGCGATTTCTTAATAAACACCATATTACTCACGGAAAACTCGGGGAAAATGTTTGCAAATACCAACTTCAAATGGTTGTCCTTTATGCGGGGCAAAACTTCACAAAAAAGTAGTGGATTCTTTTTCTTTTCCAAACAGAATGTGAGGGTCTCAGGTATTATGAATACCTTCAGTTTTTTGGTGTTCAAAATAGTCTCTCACTCTTAGTTTTTAATATTTCGATATTTATGAGCTTTTCTGAACTGTTTTCTTCCTATTTTAATATGCACAACTATTTATTACAGTAATTTAAGTTTTGCAAACAATCGGCTAATAGCGCTTTTTAGCGATCCAGAAAACCGGGAAATTCAGATATCCGGGATAGCGATGGTCCCGAACTTCCCGGATAATTGGTTCTCTACTGTATTAGCAAATAAATAAATAAAACAAAAGCAACAGAGTTTAAATTTACAATTTTTCAGGGGGGGAACCATTGGTATTAGCAGTTTGCTGCGAAAATGCCTGTTCCTGTTGGCAAAAGCCATTTATTTTGGTTCTTGGAGAGATTCATAAAAAGCTAGAATAGAAGCTTAGAACTTACTTGTTCACTCAAACTATCCTAGAAATACATTCCTGTTTTAAATGTCGTTGAAAAACCGGCGTGCGTAAACCCCGAGCGTATAGAAATCCCCAAGTGACTAAACCATAGACTAATAATAAGAGTAGACCGAGCTATGGCAACCCTTTTGCTGCTCATAAACCAAACCATGTGACTGGTGGATATCCTAGCAACAGCGGGCGTTAATCGTAGCAGACGATCAACGCCAGCGAGAAATAAAATAAATAGAATTGATGGAACACGGAAGAATGATCTTTTATGGAGTCCGATTTGTAAATTTGTTATTCTAAGTTGTAAATATTTTGTTAATATAGCGAGTTTTTAGTTTAGATAGCATTGTGCATTTTCTTTAGTCAATTTCAATAACTCTCTAAGCAATAAAAGATGCAAGCGACCAAGAAGAATCGGCAAACGGTAAGATTTTTACCTACAGTTTCAATTTAAGATACCGATTAGTACATTTTTGCGTCAACGCAAAACGTTTACGCCATTTCGTTCACGCCAACGCTGACAGCTCCAAATGAAATAAAAGTTACCGAAAACTGATCAAAAACTATTACTAATGTCAAAATAATGCATAACTAAAAGAAAAACAGTTCAATCTCTGCACCTGGAAGTTTTTTTTAATGAAAACACGTTGTCTTAAAATACATGTCGAGTGCCAAACTGTAGATAATGCTGCCATCTAGCAACCATGCTGCCAAAGTCTTCGCCAAGCCCTTCCACTAGTCACATGATACATCTATGAACCAATTTTCTTCATCAGCAAGAATGAGAAAGCTCGGTATACTCTGATTATTAGTCTATGGACTAAACACCCAGCAAGTCAATCGCGTGTTTCGCCCATCGGCGGACGTGACGTCAGGCCTCATGAGTTGAGGATATTTCTGCTGGTAGCAGTCAAGAATGCAAATTTAAGAAATAGCAACAGTTAAAAGGATTAACTGTAAGTTGCTTTCAGATGCAACAGATGTAAATTTTGACGACGTCACGTCATTGCTAGGGAGTAACTGAGATGGTTTGAATAGAAAGTCAATCAATCAATCGTTCTCTCATGATTTGGTTCCGTTCTGCAGACGGTGTGTTTTGATTTGAGCATGTGGGCTCAATAGATTGATTTATCCACGCAGAGGACGTGGAGGTTTTGAGATATGTAGTAACAAGATTTGACAGCCTGCTAAAAGTGCAGGATGTTCTAAGACAGTGCCCTACAAGTAACGAAGGAGTTTTTTTAAGGCATATAAATTTGAAGAGTTGATGTTTTTTTAAGTATTAGGCCTAACAGGGCCGGAAGGTTCGTCTGGCATATACTCGATTACGGAGCCGGTCGGACTGGATTGAATCCACTATATGGTGAGGTAGCCTCTGCTAGTGGAAGGTTCCTGTTTTGCTTGAAGCTGGGCAAATAATTTCCTGTGCTGCCTCTTCCGTGGCATGGGTGTGCCTGGGATTGATTGACCATGGACCTTGGTCTGCTGTCCACGAGTGGACGTTTTCAACTCGTCTGAACATCCCACAGATGGATGTTGCCTTCGTTGTTATGTGTGCCAAGTTTAAGGTATGGGCTTCCAGTGGTATGATTATTTAAATAGTTTTCTGGACAGCTACCATCGTTGTGGCATGGAGTAGGGTAAATTTTAAAAATATTAGGAACGTTTTAGAACTGTTGATGGTTTTTTAAGTAACTGAATCTTGTGATATTTCTCTGTGACATTTGTTTGTTGGGGGGGGGGGGGTATTATTATATTTGAATTGTCAATAGGGGATGTGCTTTTTATAAATGTTTGATTGTTTTTGCCTATTTACATTTTACACATGTTTTAAATAAAATGTTATTTAAATTGAAATTCAGTTTCCATTGCTTCATTTCTCCCGAACTTACCATTCCACATCCGTTGGTCCACCTTCAAAGGCCAACAGTTCCTGATTCTTGATCGACTCTCGGACAATCGGGAGTTTGCTGTATCAAAAATTATTTTTATATTACTGAAATATTTCAATATTTTGCTTTTTTCAGACAATAAAGTTTACATCTGGCACATCAAAAGAGAAATGCCTATAGCCGTGCTCTTAGGCCACACACGCACTGTCAATTGTGTTTCTTGGAATCCCACCTACCCTAGCATGTTAGCGAGTGCCTCAGACGATGGAACTGTCAGAATTTGGGGACCTGCTGAAAAATATCGTTCAAACAGTAAAGGTAAAACATGCTTGTTATTTGAGGTGTTTCATATCAAAACCAACTCGACTATTTTTTTTTTAATTTTTACTGGAGGGATAGAAAACATTTCATGCTCTACCCACTTAATATTTACAAAGGAATTAATCTTTGTTTGAATAACCATTGGTGTACTAATTCATTTTGTTTTCTTTTTTAAATTAACAGTATTATTTATTTACCTATAAAAATATTTTGAATTGAGCTGGTTTTGAAATGAACCTTTTTTTTTCTTTTTTTAATTTTCCTTTTAAATACCAATTAAATTCATGTTGTATCTCAAAACCTAAAATGGATAACAAAAATTTGTAATGCTTCAAAATATATATTAATTTATGAGGTTTAAAATTCATTTTCTATGTTTTGTCTTAGCAAATAAATCTATTAAATTTATAGTCTTAAGATTATTTACAGTATTGAGTTTGAAACAATACTGTAAAGTTTTTAATGCATCTTTTTGATTTTATAGCTTGTGCTTGAGCTTGCTTTCTTTTTTACCATCTGTGCCACATCTTTAAGGGGCAAGCCATTTTAGGAGGCTACACTTTTAGTGTTTTTATGAATTTTTTAACGGGAAGAAAGAATCAGAATTTATTCAAACTAGAGGATATTTTAGTCATGTTTTGATGTACACTTGGTAATTTTTGCAAGTTAATTTTGCAAGTAATTTTTGAGTTAAAAGCTGCTTTCCATGGACAGTCGCCATCAGAGCTTGTTGCTGGTGGGCATTACCGAAATCATAATTTTTATCTGTAATCACTAATTTTTTTTTTCATTAACAACATATTTTTTAAGAAAATAAACCTAATTGTTGTCAAAAAAGCAGAAAATTGCATGTTTTTGAGGTGTTTGATTACAATGTCATGTTTTTCTACCATTTTCCCCCTCAATTTTTGTACTAAAAAATATTTTGTAATCATAATATCGACCCAGAGTTAGGCTCATATAGATTGTAATTGAATAAAGAATATTCGCACAAATTTTCAGAAAGATGGGTGAATAACTTTTTGAGCTAGAATCCCACCAGTTGAAAAAAAAAAGGTCTTTTTGTAAAAAAAACGCGTTTGAGTTGAAAAAAAGTTGCAAAAATGACCATCAGAACTAATAATAATTTTGCATTGAAATTTTGGCAAAATATTCTTGAATAGTTTTACTAAGATTTTAAAACACAAAAAAAAGGGGGATTTTTTGATCCGTGTAAACTAGTTTTTATCCTTAATTTGTGCTCTGAAGACTGAAGAAGTCCTTGAAAGCAGCGCTGCATGTATGATTTTTCAAAACCAAGGCAAGAACTTGAAGCTGCCGCCCTAGCCAATCAATATTCAAGTTTTATATCTAGTTTCCAAAAAAAGGAAACAAATAGAATGAATTTATCTCCCCCTCCCCCTGAAGTTGCGGCCCAGAGCAAGGACTTTTGCTTGCTCTCTCTGAAAGCGCTTGAACCCTTCAAATAGTGTATGCACCCTGATTTAACCCCTTAACAATCAGATAATTTTCAAGAAAACGGTCAGAAAAGTGTCTTTTTTTTTTAATTTGAGAAAATGATATAAAAGTAAGTGTATGAACAACATGTGCATTCATTTTTTCATTTTCAATATTTTTTAGATTGAAATTTTAAAAAAAAATTAAAATTTTATGAAAAGTCAACAAGCAAGCCCAAGCAAGCAGCGAAAATTTAAGAAACACGTCTTTTATACATTAAAAAATAATTTTATTAATATTTTGTGTAATATAAGTAAAGATAAGTAAATTTTTCTTGTGTGGTAAATTTCAAAGCTTGAGGTACAGAGGCCAACGTCACAATCTGGTAAGTTAGAACCAAACTTCCTTTCTTCATCTCTGCAATTGCATTTAAAATGGACTGGTGCTGCCATCTAGTGTATAAAGAGAGAAATAAAATGTATTCCGGGCGAAATAAATGAATTGGTTTTAATAGTTTCGTCGCGTTAATATTGCACACCCCAGCACGACACTATCACAGGAGCGAGAAATGGAGGTGGAAACCCCAGGAGCGAGCGGGAAGGGGTTAAAAACATGCTCGAAAGTAATTTGTGGTTGTGTAAAACAAATTCTTGTTGTGAATAACAAAGTTTTCACTGTATTCTCATTATTGTTTCTTTATTTCAGGACAATCCCTAAGTATATCAAATGTATAGCCTAACTTTTAAGTAGGAACCTCTATTTAATCCATTGGTGGCAGAAACGGAAACCCGAAAGCCTTCTCGAAGCAATGAATCTTCTCCGGAGAGATTCGTTGAGACGAACCAAATAAGTGAAACTCCCTGTGACTTTCCATCTTAGGTCCATTAATAGGAAAGGTGATATTCACACAAGGCTGCAGAGGTGGCGACCTTCACCAAGTTTTGGGTTTAGCTCTTCGGCAGTGAATTATTGTGCCTATGTTTCTGAAGTGTTTGCATGTGCTTCTCATCTGTTTGATTAAGGCCCGAATTTGGTGGTAAATTAAAGCGGTGCGATTTGAGAGCATGTACGTAGCATTTTCCTGTTCGCTCGAGCACATTTTGATTTGATGTTTTTGGTGTTTTCATTTCTTGTTTTTATCTTTAAGTTGCTTTCCTGCATTTTCAAAAGTAAAAAAAAAAATTCCTTAAGTTTTTTTTAAAAGCTCTTTCTAAAATTATTTTTTAACGTTTTAGAAAGAGAAACATTCATGAGTCATCCATTTTTATAGTTTCCTTTTTAAAAGTTTAAGTGAAAACAGGAATATTTTAAAGCAAGGGCTTATGCAGCTCAAAATGCAAGAGTTGCGAGTTCCTAAATTGTACCTCTTTCATGGTGAGTGGGGTGGGGGGGGGGGGGCTTTGTAAAATTCACATACTATGAAGAAAAATAAACTTCGTATTTAAAAAAATATATTTTCTGAATAATAGTTTATGAAGATTAGTATTGATTCTTTTCACTTGATTTACTTTGACCAACGGTTCTTATTGTGTAGCCCTGAGAACACAATAGCAGTAGTAAAATTCTAATTGCCTTTTAAAAAAAAAATTGCTAGCCTGATTCTCGAGTCGAAATCCAAGTTTTTACCTTAAATTATTGATCCTTTCTATCAGGTACAAAAACCTCCAAAATCAGCCTAGAGCAGTTGACCCAATTTTTCAAGTCTGTCAGCAGCTTAGGTCACTCAAAATGTCTGCCACCAGTGTTTTCGAATCAAGCTATTGAATTGGGAGGAGATTCCAAATAGTCACGGTAGAAACTTTGTGGCACCATTATTCATATTCCTACATGACAGCAGAGATTTCGCTAATTCCTCATGTTGCAGTTTTTGACTTATTAGCATGAAGGTGTCTATTCTGCTTAGAGATTTCAAAGTTTTAAAATCCACCATCAACTTATTGTTTGATAAAATTGCAGAATTTTTTTTTTTTTTTTTTGCGTTGTATTTAAAATATTTTCTATTTTGGTGGAAGCAGCAACTGCGTCCTTTTCCTTTTAGTTCATCTGGACATGCCCAATAAATAAAAGACATCTGATAATCTTATACATTACCTGATTTAATTAAGATTAATGCAAGAAGAATTTTAATCCTGAGTTTGTTCCAGACTATCAAATACATTTGAACGTTTCTATTGATGCTATAGTAAAGTAAGTTTATTTAAGAATGCCTGCTATCAAAATTACTTAAAAATAAATATGAAAAACAAAGTAAAATCAAATTTAGAGGAATGTGTCTTTGAAGACTCTTTCTTGCTTGACGTTTAATTTTATTGAGAATCAAGACTCTATTATTTTAATGCAAAAGGTTTTTGTTGAAACTTGCTGCCTTCTGTCGGAAGTTGACTGGAAATTCTTCAATGCTTCATTATTCTTTTATCCAAAATCGTCCATATCAAAAGTTAATAGCTGTTTACTTAAATGTAGTTATCATCGTTAGTAGATTATAAAAAACATTCTTGTTAGCCTAAAATTTGTTCAAACGGTAAACTTTCAAAGAAAGAACAGCTGTGGTGATGTTCCACCTGCGTCGTTCATATCTCTTTTTGCTTCTCTTTTCATTAGTGCATACTATTAATTGTTATATTTATTTATAACTTTATTTTCCCCTTGTTACCTTTTGGAGTTATAAACAGGATAGCCAAAATAAAAGAGGCAAGCAATAGATAAATATATAAGATTCGATATTTTCAGGGCCTCTTTTATTTTAGGCATGTCTCCCTTTTATATATTTTCTATTTTTCCCTCTTGGCAAACAAAACAGAGCACGTGATTTTGTTTAGAATTCTAGTATACTTCTATTCTGTAAAACTTTCTATGTTTATTATTATTATTATTTATTTATTTGTTTATTTTTATTCTTTTTTTTTTTCGACTCGGCAAGTGGAAATTATAACGACTTAGAAATATAATTGTTAGAAAAGTGAGGAACAATTAGCATATTGCATATATGTTTTTAAAACTTTTAACTACTTTTATTAAATTTTAAGCAAAAAGTTGAAATTTGAGTAGCCATGTTATTTGTGTAATAGTATTTCTTTTTCTTGAAATTTTTCGGTGGAAAATGTGAGCTGTGGACTAAAAAACTATTATCGTTTTTGCTTGGAAAAGAATAAGATTCATATTTTCAACCAGGGAAATATTTTAGTTATGATTTCATCTTCAAAACCAATGGTTAAACTATTATGAGAGTAACTAATTAGTGAGTGATTTCAATAAATGAAATCTTTTAGAATTAGAGAAAGACCATAGTATTTTAATTCTGAAACTTTCCCCCAATATGTCTTAGATTATATTTAATCTGCCAAATTACAACGAAAATAGAGCACAGTATTGCGGGGAAAGGGCGGTTACATATGCATCTAGGGCAAATTTTACACAAAATGCATTTGTAATTTAAACTTTTGTTTCACCACAGAAATAAAAGTGGGTTATTTCTGGAAATTATATGTTTTCAAAAAGCATTTTTAAAAAAATGGTGGGGTGGGCTGAGACCCAAGGTAGATGCCACTGCAATATGATAAAATGTCTTTGATTTACTTTCAAGTTAATTTTCACATTTTCGACGACATATCTTAATTTATTAAAATTCTAAACAAATCGTTTGCCATTTCCGTGCTTCAAAAACTATAACTACAGTCAAAGCAATCACACCCATAATTTGACACCAAATTTGAGCTTTGTTTCTGCCTAATAACTCTATAAAGAAGAGATTATTGAGCTAGGGTTATTTGTATGGAAATGATACAAAATAAAACATAAACAATTATTAGGATATTGTATTATTGGTGATTGTGTAATTAAAGATTAAAAATATTTTCTCATTACTGTGTTTGTCTTTAAACGGTATTTCGATTTTATGTACTAAAAAACTTTTATACAGTCATAATATATGTTTAGAGTGTGAAAGTTTTTTTAAAATTATATAGCATGCTGTTTTGTTTGGATTTTATTAGTTTTTCTAAGAGAAAATGTTTGCTTCAAAGATATTTGTTGATTATATTTTATCATATTCTTAGTTGTTTTTTACAATGCTGTGTTTGATATTTCTTTAAAATTGTTTTTATTGTTGAAATTATTGAATAAAATAATGTTTGGACTTTATTTAGGTTTGTACATTTGTTGACTTGCAATTCTCCTGAAACTATTGCTTAGATTAAACTGTTTGTCATCTGGAAATTTTTTGACTGCATCAGCAATATATGAACAAAAAGTCTCCTACTTGTGCCATGTAATGCAGTGCACTGCAAGAGTATTTTGTTCTACAGATATTTTTAGGCCATTTACATTTTGAAACTATGCAATACTCCGTGAGCAAAGTTATTAAATCAGCTGCATTTTAGGAAATTTCTAACTGAATCATATTTATTGCGATTAAGTTGACAGCATGATTGTTTGTATGTGAAACCTTTTTTCAAAACTAGTTTTGAGCCAAAAATTACTGTTTGAAACATTGGGAGTGGCAACATTGTTCTTCTGTTAAGCATGTTGATCTTTTACCTTTAAAAAAAGAGAACTGATTCTGTTACGTACTTTTAAAATGGTTCCCTTCATAGCACATTTTTTTAATAGCACTTGTGGTGTACAAGGGCCCGTATGAAGTAAGCTTTAATATTACTCATGTCCTTTAAACGTCCTATTTATGTGTAGGTACATTGTCAGCATTCACACAATCTAATTCAAAATTAAGTCGGCTTGAAATTCAATTGCATTTTATTGACTAAAAATTACTTTTTCCTCTTTTATTTTATTCCCAACTTAGTTCTTGAACATGCACCTTTGCTGATATGGCATTATGGTGATGTGAAGCTAAAAGAAAATTTGAACTTTATATGCTCATCAGGTTATGCAGCTTTTTGAACAAAAAATGTTGGTAGACAAATTAAGAGATTAGAAGTATAATTTTTGTTGTTAAAAAGCAAAAATCCTATATTTATCTGTGTTGTCCAGTTTTCCTAGATTTATGAGTACTTTTTCTGAAACATTTATTATTGAATTTAGGGCATTGTGTGATAAACAGTCATACCCAACCTGATACCTCATTTTTTGTTGCTTTTATTTTCTCCTCCTGCAAAGTACAATACACTGCCCTTGATGTAACATAGATTGTATTTAAGCTTCGCTTGGAAAAGAGCATATTATACATAAAATGTAGATATGTAAAGTTATGCAATGCTTTTGGCGAAAGCTTGTGAAAGCTATTTGTAAAGTTTCAAAAATTGTTGTTAGGAAAAAAATAGGGCTGTATTTCTTTTTTTTTTCTTCTTTTCAATAGATTTATTTATTTAATTGTATCTCAATGGACTACTTAGTATAAATCAATTTTTTTGTTCATTTCAGGTTTGAAGGATAAGTTATTTAAAATTTGTGTTGTATTTATAACCATCTTACAAGGCCCACAGGGAAAGGGCGGGGCAAACTTTTATTAAGTCATTGATATTGAAATATTTTGTAATTTTTGCACTGTTGAGAATAGTTCTTAGGGAATATATTTTTTTCCGATGCAGGTGCGCAATACAGTATTAAAATATTAAATGGCATTTAATTTTCGTTTCAATAAACACAACTTTCTTGTTTAAATTTAATTTTATTCTTAAACTGAGCTTAAAGTTTTTTTTTTCACATAATTGTGTTTAAAATCAGTTTTTAAGAGTCTTGAAACTCTGCTCAAAAAAGCTCTAGAAAAGTTCAAGAATTTCTCTCAAGAGTAGCAGTATAAAAAGAATTCTGGTGATCTTTCAAATTAAGTCTGCATTCTAGAAAATTCAATAAAATATCAGCTCTGTAAAAATTAGAAGACAAAAAATTAAAACAGAATTTATAAAATATCTGATTTGTGTTGAAGTTTTGTCTCTTATGAAGTTACTGCTTTTGGTCCATGTTCAATAGACTGTCTATGTGTCATGAATTGACAGTTGTGAGTTTACTGCCGAACATACAGAGAGAGCTTTAAATCTGCTATTCTTTCTAATATAAAAGAACTAGTTTTAATTTTCGTCTCAATAATTTACAAATCAAAATAGATTTAAAAAACTATGACTTGACAAAGTATTGCTCTTTCTCTAATTGAGAAAGTGTAAGCAAATTTGAAGTAACATAGTTACCTTTAACATCCCAGTCAGGTTGCATATGTCTAAATAAAAATATGAAAACAGTAAAATATAATGGAGGGGGGATTCATGCTTCTCAGAAAAGTAGTGCTGTATACTTAGCATTCAATAACTTTGCTTTCCAAGGATTCAACGCTTGAGATTGAAGAGCTTGGAAACTCAACCACTTCTGTTTTCTAAAATTCATCACACTGAAGAATTGTTGAACCTTACTTTGTATTAAACATCTGTGGCCACTCATCAGCTTCCAGCACTTAAGCTGCAGTCACCAAAGAAGCTGCTCCTTTGGCAATTACAGTTTCCAAGGCTATGATGCAGTCACCAAAGAAGCTGCTTCTTGGCAAATGCAGCTTTCCAAGGCTAAGCCTCAGTCATCAAAGAAGCTGCTTCTTTGGCAAATGCAGCTTTCCAAGGCTAAGCTGCAGTCATCAAAGCTGCTTCTTTGGCAAATGCTGCTTTCCAAGTCTAAGACACAGTTGTCAAACAAGCTGCTTCTTTGGCAGGTGAAGTTTTCCAAGGCTAAGATGCTGTCATCTAAGAAGCTGCTGTTTGGCAATTACAACTTCCAACACTTTAGTTGCAGTTACTAGTGAAGCTGCTTCTTTTGCTACTGCAGCTTCTGGCGCTAAGATGCAGTTACCAAAAAAGCTGCTCCTTTGGCAATTACAACTTCCAACACTTTAGCTGCAGTTACTATTCAAGCTGCTTCTTTTGCTACTGCAGCTTCTGGCGCTAAGATGCAGTTACCAAAAAGCTGCTTCTTTGGGAATTACAACGTCAAGTACTTAAGCAGCTTCTTTGGCTAGTGCAGTTTTCAACACTAAGATGCAGTCACTGAAGAAGCTGCTTCTTTGACTGAGCCATCTTCTGTAGTGGAAATGCTTCTGGTTCCCCAAGCTCTTAAGGTTAATAAAAAAAAAATCAAAGTGTAGTTATATAATTCCAAAATTTGTTCATTCTTTCAAATAATATTTTAAATCCAGTTGATAATGGTTGTTGATAGAGAAACAATGGGCAAGAAATCGACAATAATAGTCCGCAGCCTGAGAATGATTATGTTGGTATGTTAGCGGATGCCAAGTTTGTGTGTTAGGAAAAAATATGCTATGATATTCATAGTCTGATGAGGAATTTGCGATTAGTGTCTAACAGAGTATGAGATTAACATTTGCTGCGATTTATTTCCCTTTCTATTATAATGCAATGTATTCCTCTAAAATTTACAGATTTTATAAAGTATGCTATTTGCTTTGTTTAAATAAAATTAATTTAAAAAGGACAAAAACTGATCATATTAAGAGTAGCAATTAAATAGCTTGCAAGCATTGAAAAGGAGTTACTCTTTTTTTTTTCAGTAATGTTTAGCATGTATTGTATGAAATTGGATTTTCTACTTCTCATTGCTTTTTGATTTGGAATTTACTCATTTTTTCCTGTTTTATTATTATTATTTTTTTATTTAACACAGGGCCGTGTCCAAGGGGAGGGCTTTAGGGGTTAAACCCCTCCCATTGGGGAAAAAAATTAATGAGCCAAATTAAGAAAATGTGTATTTGGTTTTTATTAACACAAATGTAAAAGTTAGTGTTCAGCGATATCGGAAAAAAAAAAGGAAAAGAAATAAAACTTTTAATCTGAAGTTACATGCAATTTACAACTGTGAGAGCTTTATCAACTAGAATAATACTTTGGAAAAACTATGTAGGATGAACCACAGAATGATTTGTCAATACCAAGCTTTATGAACTTGGTACATGTTGCAGCAATGAAGATGCGTTGATTGTGTTTGGTAATGTAATTTGCATCTGCAATAAGCTTTTTCTTGTCTAGTATAATAAGCAATACTTCAGAATATGAAGCTTGATACACATGCTACATTATAAAAGAACTTGTGAAAAGCTTTTTAAATATTTTTATTGCATATACTGCATAGTAAACAAATTTGAATAGAAAGAAACAAACAAGGTTTTTTAAAAGTTTGAATTAAAAAAAGCTGTAAAATGATATAGTACTTCTGTCACTTTCTCAGCCAGAATTATCCTTCAAGTACGGGAGGGGGGGGGAAGCAGTCCTTACAGGTGTATAAATGTCATTTTGGGATCGGCAATTTTACGTAAAACTAAAGTTTGTAAGGGATTGAACTCCCTGCCCCCCAGTTAAGGATGTACTAGTTTCAAAACCCCTCCCTATATGAAAATCTGGACACGGGCCTGATTTAACAATACTAAAACTTAGATTATTCTTTTTATAATTCATTACATAATTTATGTATTTGTGTGTGATAGTGTTACAGTACATTTATTGCTCCTATCTAATAAAATAATAGGTATCCTCAGCAAATTTTGCTTTATTTTTTCTGGTACCACTGTAATTTTTAGGGTGGTTAATTTTAGGCGGTTTTTGGTGAAATCTTGTTCTTTGGGGTTTTTCCATAACATTTGAAGAGTGGGCCATTTTATTGATTGAGAGAAAATAAATACCAAAAAGAGTAACTCTATATTTGAATCCTTAGTACCCTAAACATAAAAAAACATTGGCTTCTGAATTTTGTTCTGCAACATCGAACTTAGTTAAGCATTCAACGTTTCTAAATCTTACCCTCTAAAAAACTATATCTGAGTTAGATGACTTTTAGAGTAGAAAGTCATTTCAACTCTTGACATTTCTTGAAGCATGTCACCCCTACTCCCTTCTCATTTCCATGAAATCATACTCAAGGTTTTCAAATTAATGTTAAAATGCCATTTATGAAATATTGTTTCTTGATTAGTTGTTCAATTAGAGTACTCTCTATAATGAACAAACAGAAAAACAAAATCAGCCCCCCCCCCCCCCCAAACCCTTTTCGAAACAACATTTCGTGTGATGATCAATTCTTATCCTATAAAAAATGGGAGATTATGTCACAAGTTTGTTTTCCATGCTTTCTAATTGAACCTCCTGAAATCCTACTGCTCTCGCGGCTATTAACTATTTAAATATTTGAGTTTTAGTGCATTATAATTTGATAGGTGCTCCTGATAGGAAACATGTTTGCTTTTTTTTTTTTAATGTTACTTTTGAAGATTTTTTTAATGTCTTTTCATAATGGGGTGGTTTCTAAAATTTTAAAAGTATTTTTTTCTGAAAGAGCATGCTTAAAAACATAGGATCTGACCATTTTTTATGTAATTTGTTTAAGTTTAATATTTTAAAAAAATTACTTAAATCGGTGCGCTTTCATTGTTTATACTTCTGCCGATGACATCACAGATGATGAAATGCCATTCACAGAACAAAATATTTGATTCGCATCTTTACTCACGTGTATTGGCAACGATATGGTTGATAGCAAGTGTAGAGTGCAATTTTAATTCGCTTCTTGATTATCATAACGTGGAAACGCGATACAAATATGCGCCAAAAAGCATCATTTGTGAAGTCATCTAGACCACGCCTTGTTTGAAAAATCGGACATTTTAAAAAAATAATTAAAAAATAACTGTTGGGAAAATGAAAGAATTTTCTGGGTCCATGTTATTATTATTATTTTTTGCTTATTCTATCAGTTTCAGTGACTAAAAGTACTACTTTTGACTGAAGGAAACAACACCATTGGAATAGCAGAGTATCGCAACGATATCCCATAATTCATAAACAATTTAGTACTAAAGTAAAATTACTTTTGAATGCTTTTAAATTTTATTTTCATTTTCTTAAACCATCAAATTGCTTTAAATAGCATATGTGAGAAATTGAATAATGAAAGATTTTGCATCTGGGAAATACTTTATGAATTTTATATTCATTTATTATACCTGGTGTCTCTAATGTGGTGGTTATAATTTATAGTTTGTTATCAGATTGAAAAAATATTTTGTATCTCCCCCCCCCCTCCTGCAGCTTGCTATTTAATTATGCAAGGTTGCAGAAATGTATATATCTTAAAACTGCTAGATGAAAAATTGAAACACGTATATTAGAAATTTATTTAAAGAAAAATGTTATATAATCTGTGCATTTGTTTGTATTCATAATGCAAGTATATTTGTTCACAGTTTATAATGATATGCGGCATATGCATAAGAACAAAAAGACAACAGATTAAATATTAATTAAGAGTAAATTATGTTAATAATGGGATTGTTCTTAAAGATTATTGGTTTTGCTTTTAAGTGCAAAAAAGTAGTATGGTTATATGATAATTCAATTTGTTGAAAAATCACTTTTTGCCTTTCAGTTCTTTGTTGCTAACTTATTGCTTTTGGAAACAGTCCTTACCAGGGTACCATACGAATTGTGTAATAATAAGGGAAAAAAATTATAGGTAGAAATTGAAAAAGTGTAGTGAAACATATTTTTATGCATAACTTATTTGTTCTCCTATGCCATTATAGAGATATAAGTTTTTAAAGTCTGCCAAAGTTTTAAGAAAAGTCGCCAAATTTGAAGATTTGGCGAAAATTGCAAGGTACCACGTGACTTCCTTTTCTATTTGTAACAAGACATCATCTGCAAAGCGTGTGAAAGATGCTGTCCATCTCTCACTAAATCTCGCAAATTTGGCAATTTTTCTTAAAATTTCTCCAGGCTACAAGGCGGCATATTTCGATAACAATAATAGGGACACAAGGGCAAATAATTTATGCATCCAGAAACATGTTTCAGTATGCTCTAACTATTTGGATGTTTACATTATTATTCTACTATGGTATGGTTCTTTTGTTAGATTTACTGCAATTGATTTTTCACAATTAAAATTTATTATGTAACTGAAATACTTGTAAATATATGTTGTTATACTTTGCATTTAGTTAATACTCCAACATGTGTTCAATTGTCTGAATAGAATCATTGCTCAATGAATTGTTTTCGTATTCTAATGGGCTAACCTTACGAGGTCTTTTAACATGTCGACTTTGTTTGAGTAATTGTTTAACATTTGCCAAATCTCTTTGTTCAAAGATTTTTCTCTCTTCCTTCAGATAGGGGACAATTACATTAGTGCTATTTTAAGGAGCAATAAAAGAGCAAATCAAGTTTACCGTCAATAGGATTACTTTCAGATTGTGCCTCACGCAGTTCGAAGTGGCCTTAAATCTTTTAGTGAAAGATGCTTCTGGGACAAGTATTGACACTGCAGTCAGTTTTGCTAAATATTTCGTGTTGAAAATAATTTACCTTATTTTGAAGAACAGGAAAACGTTTTCCCATTATATTTAATGTTTATTAACCCTCTGGCTGTTATTTTTATTATTTAAATAGTTTTCGAAGCAATTAGATGTGTTGTTCTTTGTGCAGTGAATATGTCGCCCTTATTTTTGATGGATAGACAAACCCAATAATTTTATCAATGAGAATTCTTTGAAACGAATGACAATGTATTTTTTTTTCAAACTCTAGAGCAGTTTTATTTTAATACTGTAGAGTGCCGTTTCCCCAAAGTCCAATTTACCAAAATGTCCAATGATCCAAACACTCTTCATATCATCTCTTATTTAAAAACTACTTTTTAAACTATTCTTTTTTTTTTTTTTTTTTTTAAATTTTCTCCATGTTTCAGTCTTAAAGGTCCGCAGCTAAGTATTCTAGGAAATGTGTAAACATCTTTGAGTGTTACAACTGATTCACTGACTGATACTTCTACTGTTTGCTGGAACTAGTTTCAAATTTATTTTTTGGAACCCTGTTTTTATTTATTTTATTATTATTTTTTTTTAAAAAGGACATTTTTGTGCTTTTTTAAAAAACATTTTTCAAGGCCAAATATTAAGCAATTTTAGCGAATTTTTTTGAGGGTGATAACAGAGCCATATAGCAACTTTTCCACACTATCCAAAAACAGATTTCCAAAAAAAAGTTTTTTCGGCCCACCCTACTGTGCAATTATCCAAAATATTTGTTTTTTTTTTTTTTTTAAATTAGTCCGGTACCCCAACATTTTTAGATAATCGAGCTTTTCTGTATGCATTTAAGATATTCTATCATGAAAATGTTAGGAGGTGGTTTATAAGTACATAATCCCCCCTCCCTCCCCCACACACTAAAAAAAAAGTTCAAAAGATAACTTAAATAAAATGTGTTTACAAAAATAATTTGTGTTTTGATCACTTAAATTTTTTTTAAAGCAAGCAATGTCCAGTAGCTAAATCAAAACCAGAAATTACCAAGCATTATTTAGGTAATATATGTATCAATGGCTCGGTTTAAAAATTGTATTATATGGTGTAATCCATCATGTTTTATTTTTTACTTGAGCAGTTCTTAGTTCAAACTACTATTTAAAAAGTGCTCTTTTATCTATCCGCCCCCCCCCCCCCTCAAATCTTATTTTTGATGATCTTGGGGGGGAGGGATTGTGGGTCAAACAGATAATAACGTATTTTTCAACCAGGGATTAATTTGCATAGTGTTTGGCTCCTTTTTGTTAATAGTTCTTTATGGTAATTTCAAATTATTTATGTGGGAACTAAGCTCTGAAGAAAACTTTTTTTTTTTAGAAATTAGACAAAGCTTTCAATAGTTTAATTCCCAATTCTGGAAGATTTTTTTTTTCTTGGATGAAGAAAAAATGTACTTTTCTGTTATAGGTGCATTTTTAATCTTGACTATTCTTTTTCATTTTATTTATTGCTGCCAGGTTTGCTCAAAAATGCACAGAAGCTACTTGTTTAGTGATACCATACGTTATTTTGTCTTTTTAATTTACTTTAACAAAACAAGTCTAAAAATTTCATCAAAATGAAAAATAATCTGACAATTCATTAAATTAAGCTATTAAAAAGTAAAATAATTTAATAAAAACAAGCCATTAAATAATATGAAAATTTCCATTAAAATTATCCACCAAATAACTATCTCGAGTCATTAATAACATTGGAAGTTCCATTAAAATGTAAAATTAGAAAAAGAATAGCAAAAGGCGTATCATCTTAACTACTAAGAGAAAAGTTGAAGCAAAGCAAGAGTTAAAAAAACAAACTAAAGACTAACTAACAGTCAGAGGGATAATTCTATTGTGTGATAAAAGTTGTACAAAATATTTAAAAAATCGAAATTCTTAGTGTAAAATATCTTGTGGGCTTTTGTGTATTATGTATAAAACACTGATATTTTTCAATCTTAGCAAAGAGTTATTTGAGCATTAAACCTGTAAATAATTTAAATATTAGAGATAATTGTACATAAAATATTCAAAATTATTATTCTTTTGATTTATTAATAAAAATTTGCTGCTAACATGCTCTTTAGCCAAATTTTCCTTTGGAGTATTTTACTTTAAAATTTTAACTTTTTGTGAAGAATTTGTCATGATTGTTTTAAATGAAACTTTTATGGGTGATATTAAAAATGCTATGAATTCGCAAGTACATTTCATTTACTTATTTCATGTTAAAGAATGAATCAATTTGCAATAAAATTTGAACTGTAATGAAGAAAAATATGCAATTTTCCTGTAAAAGTTGTGTAACAAATTTTTCTTGCTTTTAAATAAACTTTTTGTACATATGAAAGCTGACGTTTTGCTTTCCCTCTGCATTCACTCAAGCTTATTTCTTACACTGCGTTACAAACATTTTTTACAATTTAAAATATTAATATAGTAAGTAGACAGTATCCCTTATACCAGCGATTCTCAACTGATGGTCCTGCCACCGGTCCGCAAAAAAAGTAAATAAAAATTAATTTGAATTTTGACATCTTGAATTCAAATTATGTTTTTCGCAATCACGAGTGTGTGCATGTAGGCGTGTGTGTTTGTGTGTAGGGGGTATTTGTGTATGTATATGTGTGTGTAGGCATATGTGTTTGTGTGTGTGCAGGCATGAATGTGTGGGTAGTTGTGTATATGTATGTTTTTGTGTGTGTGTGTGTGTGTATGTTTTTGTGTGTGTAGGTGTCTGTACCTATGCGTGTGTGTATGTGTTTGTGTATGCGCGTGTGTAGTTGTGTATGTATGCGCGTGTGTGTAGGACATGGATGCAACCTGGAGACTGCTTTCGCTATAGGAGCAGCATCGTGTGGAGCCTGTGGTGGTGGGAAAATAAAATCATAGAGCACGCCAAAAGCAGTGACGAAAGCAATAAGCAATCAAGATTGCTCAAAAAAAATCATAATAGTAAACAAATGTTCTATACGATATCTTGTGATTAGTTTTTGTACTTTTCTATGATTTTACAGCAATATTTAAAACATTGCTGTAAAATCATAGTATTTCATCAATAATTTCTGTATGATTATTACAATAACCTTCTTATTCTTAACATGTAAATATTTTTTGTAATAGTTTTTAAGCCAAAGTAAAGATTATATATTTATTAATTCATTAATTATCGTTGCTACATTTTGTAAAAAAAGGAAAAATTCCTAATCACCACCCCGCCTGTTAGAAAGTTGAAAAGTTCAGTGGCCAATTAATCCACTTGCGGATTTACGAGTTTAGGGGGCCTTTTTGTAACATTTGTCATGTGCATTTTTGTTCAGGAAATTTTACTGTAATGTTACACATATGAATATTTATAAAAAATGGACTTGTGATTCATTCACCATCAATGTTTTTCAAAAAATGTGAAGTGAATGTGATTTTTCTTGTCCATTGGCGATATGGAATACTACTTGAGAGTTTGGGATTGGTTTTTACATTATATAATAAGTAGGGCAAAATAGAAACGACTTGTCAAAAAAAGTTAAGCAATAATTATCTGTGGGAGGTAGGGGATTTAAAATATGGCGGGCCAAGTAAAGGGTGTTTTTTTTAGAAGTAGAAAACTTTAGGTTCAAATAAAACACAGTTAAAAGTTAATTACCATGAATATTGCTTTATTTGAAAGATGATTCTTTGCCATTTTTATTTAAATATTTTTTCTGGCATATGGCCACCTCGGCTGGCTCGGAGAAAGTCCAATTTTCTCACTTTTTGCAGCAATAGAGGCCGTATGTCAGTAATAAGGTGTCAAATGTTCTCTTCCAAGGCGTCAATCATCTGAAGCTTATCGGTGCAGACCAGAGACTCCACATAGCCCCACAAAAAGTGGTCCAGCAGTGTTAAATTGCATGATCTTGCAGGCCAATTCACGGGTCCATTACGCGAAATTATTCGTTCACCGAACGTTTCTTTCAATAAATCAATTGGGACACGCGCTGTGTGGCGTGTTGCACTCTCCTTGTTGTCTATTCATGATGAAATGGCGAACCAAACTGAACATAAAACAAGTGACAGCTATCAAAATGGCACATATCAAACAGTGTTGCCAATTTAAAGTTCTATACCTCTAAAAAAAACACCCTTTATTTCATCTGGGGCCAAAACAAGGCCTTTAGTTGCCAGTTTACCAGTGGTAAGTAATTATTTTCAGATGTAACTTTAAACAGGTTTTACTCGAAACTTTAAAACGTCCTCTCGCATCCTTTTTGTTCCCATTGCCTCAATTTATCAAAAAGTTGTGTGTAGTTGTCCGTAAAACAATTTAGAGAAAAGTGCTGCCCAATTGTTTGCTTTTTTTTTTCTCAAATACTTTACATGAAAACAGCGACCAAAAATTCTTTTTAGTTTTGACTGACTGTTGACCTTATCTGTTAAAACAAAGTTTAGTTTTTCTACGGCAGATGCAGAAAAAGTTCAATG
Organism: Uloborus diversus; assembly: GCF_026930045.1. Lineage (NCBI taxonomy): Eukaryota > Metazoa > Arthropoda > Arachnida > Araneae > Uloboridae > Uloborus > Uloborus diversus. The sequence continues at coordinate 14,446,047 of NC_072736.1, read as the reverse complement.
TAATGGGGAGTTACGTTGCAATTTTTCTACTCTATTGCAGTTCCATCGTGTTTCTTTCATTCCTCTTATTTTGCTGTTTGTGAAGTGGTGCAACATTTTTTTTAATGTTTCAAGTTACTAAATTTTGTCTGATATTTAACTTTACCCCCCCCCCCCCCTGCAATATCGAAATTCTAAAAACAGATGAAAACATCAGGTATTTACATTTATTTTCATATAAAAATATATAGTACAATGAACTAAACCGGGACAGAAAAAGGAATTAAAATATATTAGCAGTAATGATATTGCTTTTGAATGGAAATTCATTTTGAATCAGTATTGCACAAGAAATAAATACATGATGCTTATTTTACTTATTGGAGCAAACATTCATTTAAACATCAGTTCAAAATTCAAATCAACATGTACTCTTCTCAATGTAAAATAAAGTGTTTTTATGCATTATTAACTAATATACTCTTTTTTTTTTTTAATTGATAAATTAAATGTTATTAAAAATACTAAAAATTCGTAATACAATGCTTAAAAAAATGAATGCAGTAAACTAGTTTGCATTTTGGCAAACACACAAAATAAAATGCATAACACTTCCCCGGAAAAACACAATTGAGCTACTTCTAAAAATCAAATAAATCAGTCTTTAAATTAGCTTGAGCATAAGGAAGGAATTAGGCACTTTTGGTATAAAATACTTCATTCACATTCAATAGTATATGACTTCCTGTAAGTTACATCATCACAGGCACATCTTCATAAAACATAGTTGCCTATTACAGTAAAAATAAATATATATAAAAATCTTAACGTCAAAAGTTCATTTCAAATGAATATGAAGCATTATGAAGTCCGTTTGATTCATTGGCACCTTTTATGAATGATGAGACAAAATACTGATGATATAGTGGTGACATCTGTCGTGTCGTTTTTCAGGTTCTGCATTTTCGTCGTAGTTGCTTCAGCAGAGACTTAAGTATTTTGTTTAAAACAGGATGAACTTTAAATCTCATAGATGACAATGCATGTGAAGTTTAAATATCATCACGATAAACATAGGGGAATGAAATGTTAAAGTGGTATGGAGTAAAGTTCATGCTACGGTACAAGTGTACAAGAACTATTTGTTCAGCAATGAAATCTCCTTTATTTTATCTAACAAAATAGATTTTGTATAGTTTTTTGAGTCATGCTACGGTACAAGTGTACAAGAACTATTTGTTCAGCAATGAAATCTCCCTTATTTTATCTAACAAAATAAATATTGTATAGTTTTTTGAAATCTTTTAACTAGAAACAAAAGTATTAACTCAGAAGTAGACCAGAGTAACTAGAAAACATAGTACAGTAAACTCTCTGAATTACCCGTTTGACAGGCCTTTCTTATTTCTACATGGATAACATATCAAATGCAGAAAAGTAAACATGCTTGTTGAACAAATGTAAATAAGTCATGATTATTGAAAATCCAAGGAACTTTTTGTATACAGTTTAATACTGTTGTTGAAGTCAAACTTTAGAAAGATTACGATTCTTTGAGTTAAAATGTGAACAAAGCAAATAGACTTGAATAAAGCACACATAGTGAACGAAATACTACTAATAGCTATTTCAAGGCTACAGTGGAGTGCATTTTATGACACAAGAACACTCGGTACTTTGCTGTTGAGTATTTTTGAACTGATGTACGAGCTCCACTGTAGCTGTCTTGAAATAGCTATTTGTAATATTTTTTTCACAATTTGTGCTTTATTTCCATTGAGTATTAGCTTTACTACCACAATACCACATCCTCTTCTATTTATCTAAGTGGGTCAGGGTCACTATATTTCACAGTTCTTGCACCACACATGATCATTCCCCTGATTGAACAAATAATTTTGAAGAATTGTCTTCGGTCATGTTCAAATAGGATGACCGGTTAACCCATGACGTTGGTTACATGACGTTTAATGACATCGGTAACTAATCGTCAGTTTTGATGTTGGTTGCTTTGTCCACCCCTTATGGTTCAATCGGTGTTGCTTGAGCAGACAAATGCACATGAACATTCTTTCAGAACTTTGATTGAAGCTGCTGACTTTTGATTGGCCAAAAATACCACATGGTCTCACAACCGGTCTTCTCCTGCGGTCAGAGCCTGATCATTCTGACATTGGACATGGGGCACAATTCTATTTCAGGGCCCCCTTAGGGCCTGACAAAGGTTTTTGAGAACACTGGGCATGAAATTCATTTAGTGCCCCACCCCTCCTATTCATGCTTATTCTATGTAATGAAGCTATAAAATATTTCCATACTTGCGTATTATCACAGCCATGCTAAATTTGGTGGTACCTCATATCAAAATATAGTACTATATATTTAAAAAGTATAAGTGATATAGTATACAATAATTATTAAAGATGTAGTTGCACTTTGCCCGTTGCAGTAAACCGTAAATATTAAAGTTATCTATGATATAACTTTTAATAGTAAATACAGACTAAACTTGGAGTGGTTTTAGGATTTGCACAGAGATCAAGTTTTTAAGGGGAATTTTTATCAACAAATAAGAGATTTTTTTCCTTGCTTAGCATTTGCAAAAATATCAATGACATCATTGTACTCTAGATTCTGAGGAAAATTATTATTTATTTTGAATTAACATGATAAATAAAGGGGATTTTGGGCCCCCCTGAAATCTAAGAGGAGGGGCCTGTGCCCCGCATGCCCCTGCGGTAATCAGGCTCTGCCTGCGGTAACTCAGAGGACAACCCGTTGATCAACCACTGAATTAGAACGGCTCGAGATACAACCAGTGGCTCTATTAAAATACTTTCACACGCTGAGCCCGGGCTAACCGGTCGGCTTATCCAAACACGACCTTTGCGTGAAAGACGGATACAAGCTCGAATGTTATTTACAGCCTTTCCTAGGAACATAAGATTGACTTTGAGTAAATGCACTTCACATGGCGGTCTCTAGTGGGGGTTGCCTGCAACTGCTGCGAGTGCTCTCGTCGTTCGACTCCGAGGTGGAGGCGAGCGAGGGGCTGTGCTGATAGGGTCCCACGTAAGCCTGCCCCCCCTTCGTTTCTCGCTCCAAGGACCTCTTCATGTCCAGAGTGGAGCCAGTGGAGGAGCTCCAGTCGCGAGATATCTCGTGGGAGTTTCTCGAAGCGGAGCGCTCCACGAAGCACTGGTTCTCGTAAGTCAGGTCGAACGTCGGGTGGACCATTAGGTTGGCAGTTCTGTTTTCGTGCTGGGCATCGTGGGAGTATCTGCAAGAAAATAACAGCTGGTTTTGAAAAGTGTTTTCAAGTTTTTCCTTTGAAATCTATATATATATAAAAATGAATGTTTGTCTGTATGCAGGGGTAGAAGTGATCGACTTGTCACATATAGGACATTTTCCACAAAAAATATAGGACAAATATAGGACACATTATATGAATAGTTTCGCTATGAAAAAAGAAATAATACTTACATATTATTTATTTATTCTTATCAATGATTTTGTTTAAAAAAAAACCTTCAAACAAAATTATAACTTACACCTAAAATGACTTTCCTGTAGTTGAAAGAATAATTTTTGAAAAAAGTGTACTTTGTAGACAAAAAAAAAGAAAAAAAAAGAACAAAGTGAAATTTATTGATAATTAACACAGCAACTCACAATTTTTGCAGGGATAGAAGTGTCACAAACATAGCTTCTATAAATAAATAAAAACCGTCTTTGTGTTGAGAACTAACAGGAAATAACCAATGCTTTGTAGCACAAACATACAGATATTTTGTTCCATAAAATTCCACAAAAAGAAAAGATTGCAAAAAGACTATTATAACATTCCGATCAGAAAATGCACTGAACACAAAAATATACCCGCGAAAACAAAAACCAAAAAAAACCACAAAAACAAAACCAAAAAAAAACCACGCTGGAAAACAAAACAAACTGCTGTTGCCAAACGCAAAATTCTAAAACCAACTTCAGAATTCGTTCTCGAAACTCCACCCACTACAGTGACGTCATATTGCTGTGACCAATGAGAGAAGATTCCTGTTGCAGGATTTAGTGAGTTGTGTTTTTTAATTTGAAATTCGTTTACACACGTACTTTCGACGAAAAATCCGAAGTCAGATAATTTGTTTACTGTTGTTTTAAAGAAATAAATTGGATAAAAAACAGGAATATAGGAAATATAGGACATTTTCCAAAAATATAGGAAATATAGGACGATTTTCATACTTTTTTTGAAAATATAGGAAATATAGGATATATAGGACCACTTCGACCCCTGCTGTATGTCATCCATGAACTCAAAAACTACCAGGCAGATTTGGCTGAAACTTTCACCGTTTGTTATTTTTGGTACTGGGAATGTTTATAGACCAGTTCGAAAAAAATCCGATCGATAGTTCCTTTTTTATTCCAATTTAAGTCACAATCCATTGGATAAATACGAATAAAATTATCGGCTGCAGAAATTAATTGATCTCATTGATAAGAAGTTAGCATTTTTCTTGAGTTTGAACAAATAAATTCTTTCTTTATTGTTTTACGGCTTTTCATGCAACGGGGGGATTTAAAACTTTTTCTATTTGATATTTTTTAGCGATGGATTGATCTTGCAAACGGCGTGAGTACAAAATTTGAGTATAGTCACGGCTTCACTCGATACCTGGACCGGTTATTACGAAAATTGCTATATATATGTATTTTTCCACGGAGAAGGTGCATAATATGCTCATTGAAGCCACTCGCCACCAGGTGGCACTGCAGAGTAGCAACTTCTGCCCCGTTCAACCGATTGTCATGAAAATCAGTATAATGATGTATTTTTTTGTTGGCGTAGCAACGCGCGTCGGGTACAGCTAGTATATTATAAAAATATTTTCAGTAAAAAGAGTAGATATGATGTTTTATTTTTTACCAGAAAAATTTGCCAGATTTTTCCAGGTGGGAAGACTCTGATAGATGCATGCAAATGCGGTCACCAGATGTACCATGGTACTTTTCATTAGCTTAACAGTTAGAATATTTGATATTTTGTATTTAAAATAAATAAGTCAAATGTATGGTAAAATAGATTTTATCCCAATTTTCCAGCACAAAGGTACTTATTCAATTAAAATCAAATATTTTATTTAAAAAAATTTTTTTTTTCAACCATTCAAAGTTGTAATCTAAAATACTAGGAATGAAAATTTGCTCGACTTTTCTTGAGGCGTATTTCTGATTTTCAATGCATTAAATAAGCTTGTAAAGGTGTTAAAAATAATAGTGAACATTTAATTTATAGCTGGTTATTCAGTACAAATATAGAAGCATTTTTATGAGTTGACAATTTGTTTTCTGCAAAAAAAAAAAAAAAAAAAAAAACAGAGTTAATTAATTATAGAACTTGAAACTCAAGACTTATTGTCATCACCCACATCAAATAATTGATAAAAGATTTCTATTAAACATTCCACACTTTTTCAAATATCTGGTCGCTCATTGATGTTTAATCACCAATTTCCTTCTCAAATAAAAATAAAAAAAATATTAGAGTACATTCAGGGCCTGATTACTGACTAGGCTTTGGCCTAGCACATCTGCTATTAAGGAATGCCTGAATGGTCAATCAGTCAGTGGCTAAAATTGTGAAGTTAGAATGCAAGAGACCCCAAAAAATGTTTTGGCATTTGGTTCCCTGATATCTTAATCGGGCCCCTGGTTACATTGGATTCATAAGTGTCCCTCCCTAAAGCAGAATACTTTACGATGTTCTGCAACGTAAAATCATTTGACCTAAATTGTTCTGCAAGTATTTCAAGTATTGTACGCGAAAAAACGTGACATTTTCCACAAATTGGGTGGCAAAAATCAAAATCTTTTCATATAGGAGTTGTTTTTTTTTTTTTAAACTGGACTGTTGTTATTTATTTCTGTGGAAATGAAATATTTTCGGAAACATCACAGCTTTCAACCAAATGACTAATTAAAGAGCACAGAATTTGGAAAATTAGTTGATCATGAAAACTATAAAATCAAAAAAACTTTAACAAGGTGTCAAACCTAAACCGATTGAGATTTTACAAAAATAGTTTATGTGCTTTCCAAAATGCATAGAAAGAGCAAAGATACAAAATTTTTATAAAAATTCGAACCTAGGTGTCAAACCACATTTTTTTTGTTTAATTTTACATGGCATGAAGGAGCAATTAAAATAATGTTACAAAATAAAGAAATTACTGAAATAATAAATAGAATGAGTCGAGGTTGGGTTACATATAATGAAACACTTCAAAACAATTGAAATATTTTTTGGATGCAAAAGGATTGAAATCTCAAACAAGACACGCAATTTCCGGCGGTGGACGTGTTTCAATGTTGGCATGTTTCCAAAACATAAGTGTATGGCGGAAATTGTAATGATGAAGATCGATCGGGAAAGTCCCCAAAGGATTAATCAAATTCAACATAGCGATTTTTCCGCCAAATTATCGTAATTTGAGATAATTTTAGATTTTCTTTTAATTTTAAGAAGTTCAGTTTCTATAGATTCTCTGCACCGCAATAATTGCAGATTTTCGGTACCGCGGTTTCTGCAGATTTTCAATGAAATTTGCAAAATTTCTGCAGAAAATTTGTCAATTTTCCTTTCACATTTGAACAGAATCGTTCTGCTGCTCAGGCATATGTTCTGCGACGTACGTCGCAAATTTAGTAGTATTCTGCTTTGGGGGTGTCCCTCAATCCCTCTACTTTTCATAGACTTTATCTCTTACTAGACCTGGAATGAACAAACAAAAGTAGCCATACCCTCCAACAAAGGCAGAGAAATCTCCATTGGGGACCCTCGCAGAGCTGGCATCTCCCACAGTATTCTCATAACTCTCATCCATCGAGCAGCTGAACCTGGAAGCAGTCTTCTCGACAGAGTCCAAGCTTCCGTTCATTTTGAGCTGGGGCGTTTTGGGTGCCGATTCGGTCTCGAAGGCCCTCTCGAGTCGCCTCTTGTACCCCAACTCCGAGAAGCCGGTCAAGGACCGGTTTGACCTTATGGACGCCCTGATGGAGTTTCGTCTCTCTAGCTTCTCTCGATATCGCTGCCTCGATTTGCAGAGCCAGAATCCTACGCAAAGGACTGCAAAAAGAACTGCAAGGCCGGTGATGCTGATAAAAGCCAGCGTGAGGGGTTCCAAAAACCATAAACTGGTGGATACCGTGATCTCTGGGTCTAAAAAAAAGTTTAAAAATTATATATCATACCTGCCAACCTCCGAGAAAAAAAATCCGGAAGATTTTTTTATTTTTATCCACAAGATTTTAACGCAAAATAAAATCAAACAGGACCCCTATCCTCTTTACATTTAACAATATATTAGTTATGAATTTTATATCAATTGAACCTTCTTTCGTTTAGTAAATATTACTTTTATTGCTTTCTGTAAAAGTTTGGAAATAACATTTGGTACTCATTTTAAAAAAAGAACGAAACAAAAGCAGCTCGAACTGAGAGAACGAGAAGATAATCGGCGCCGAAATTGTGCCCCTAGTTGCCAGGCGCGACGCTTGCTTTGATTGGATCCCGATGAAGTCATGCGCTGTATCACTCCGTGACGTCATAATCATGCCTCACTTCTTCTGCCATTCTCCTACGGCAACCTTTCCTTGGCTACTTGGCCTAAAACGCGGTGCCGCATTCCACAAAAGAATCGTTAGCTCCAAAATTGGGGAGATACAATTTTTTTCCTACAAAACGTGAAAAATCCGTAAGATTTTGCTCATAACCGGAAAAACGGAAAAGGACATAAAAATCCGTAAAACTTCCGGGAAATCTGGAAGGCTTGGCAGGTATGATATATTGAACTAAACTCAGGGGTGATTGTGAGTTCATCAAAAAATACCTGAAAGTTTCAAAGCGAGAACGGAGGGGAAGGGAGGGTAATCTTTGGCCCCTATTACCTAAGTGCACTTTCGCCATAGTATTAAATAGTTCTGTGTTAAAATATTGTGTGTACATTTGATTAAATTTTTAATGGGCTACAAAGTTACTTTTGGGGTGGTGTTGTACAAATTATCATGATATTTGTCCATCTTAAGGGATAGGTATCCATCTTAAGGCTCTTGCAGGTATATTTGATGAGTATTATATAATATAAAAAAATTGCGGAGGTAGGGAGATAAAAGCATTAAAAAAACATAATTCCGGTATTTTCGGACATAAAAATACCGGAAATACGTCCGAAAATACCGGAAATTCGGTAAAATACCGGAACACAATCACCCGTAACTGTAATATGCGTAACAGGGGCACAACCAGAAAATATTTTTAGGGGGGGGGGGCACAATTTTTTTTTTCACAACACTCTATCAGCGTTCTCTCTCTATTTACATCAATATATATTTATTATTATTATTAATATTATTTAGTAAAATTCCTTAAAATTGTATAAGTTATGCAATTTATTCAAAAATTGTTGCAAAAACATTAATTGTTCATATGCCACAATTGAAATAACGCTAAGAATAAACTTTAAAGTACTTGAAACAACAGTATGGTGGTAAGATGCTCAAATTTATAAATGGAAATCAATACTTGTTATTACTTTGTTTACTATACTAATGAAATAAATCAAAATGCATACGAATTTTTATCGCCAAAAGCTCTAAACTATTCATATTTTTAAGATCATTCAAGGAAAGAAAAAAACAAGGAACATGTTAAAATGGCATGAAATCACTTAAAAATACAACAAAATAGTCAATAAAATCATTTACACTTGATGAGTCCCAAATATCCACATTGCATATGTATACTTATAAAATTGTCGTATTGTCTACAATCCCTGCTTACTTCGGAACCACTTCGTTTTCTCAAAGGGCGTTCATTTTCGTTCGAATAAAAAAAAAAGTATTTTTGAAAATTGTTCAAATCAGCATTCTGGGGGGGGGGGGCCTGTGGGCCCACCCCCTGTTTGCACCCCTGATGCATAACTTATTAACTTTTCATTACAAGCCCGGGGACCCAGGTTCTAAATTGAGTGGCCAGTCGGTGGATTTTTGAGATGCAGAAAATCTTCAGCGCCCATCTCGTATGATTATGCGGCATGTAAAAGATCCCTTGGGTATTCGTTTGGCTTAGAATATCCCTCGGCTAAATTAAATTCCTAGTGCAATTTCGCATCAAATGAGAGCCCAGGTGCCTCCATCTGGTGCAAACTGGGCATCAAAAACACAACTGTGCCTTAATGGTGACTTACGAAAGACTGATGCATTGAGGGAAACTAGGTCTAGTTATGGCACAGATGCCTCGAGGTGGGTCTCTTATACAGCCCCATTGGAGAAAAAAAATTCTGAGTGAAAAATCACTTAAAATAATAAACAGGGATAGAAATTTTTAAAAATGCGAGGCTTGTGCAATGGACCAGAAAATGCAAAAATTCACTGGTTTGTACAAATTTTAGTGGTCTAGTCTCGCCTTCTGGTTTAAAATAATAATAAGTTAATACGAAAACAAAAAGTTCCATGACAATGCAGAGTTAATGAGCTGTTTTCAATAGGCAAAAACAAGTTATACAAACAATATGTTAATGCTGTAGAAATTTCTTATTTTTTCTTGCGAAGAATACATATAGGATCGTTCCACACAATACGCACTTTATTTTTAACTATTCAATCAAACACTTTATCATTTATATTTCAGCTGCTGCAGTGGTGTCAGACTGACAGTCCAAGTATGCCATGACATTTGTTACATTGCTACATTTTATTGTGTGATCTATGCAGAAGTTGAACACTTAATCAAAATAAAAAGCAAATGTTTGCCGCACTTTATCATAATTTAAAATTATTATTTATGTAAACATAATGCTTTTTTAAAACTACAAATTCCATCCGGATAAACTGGAGATCTGAATGAACGGGGATCTATAGCATTTTGGGATCTATTCCATTGCATAAATAAACTTCATTTTATGCATTTATTTTTTAGAATTATACAATAAAAATATCATTTTATTTCAGTAGTATATATGTCATACAAGGCAAACAACATTTTTCCCCTGAACAATTTTGCCAGCTGTGTTTAAGACTGTTGCAGAAAATTTGTTAAAAAATATTTTAAATTAATTTTAACAGCAACAACAAAAAAGCCATTCAACTTTTGACATGTACAAACAGGTACATTTTAAATCAAACTTAAGGTTCATTTTTTTTGAACCAACTACAGTAAACACCCGATCATCCGCGGAATAGGGTGGCACGGTAACCACGAATAGGCAAAAATTGCGGATAATCTGAATAATAAATAAAAAACGATACCACTGTATACAAAGCTAAAAATATGAATAACAATCATACATACATTTAAATTATAGCTAAAAACATTGCTACATTGTATCCACTAACATTGAATATTTGAAATATACGAAGCTGAAAACGAACAATAACACAATCATAAGTTTAAACGAGCTGATGTGTGCATCACATGACTTCCTTTTACTCCAATTTAATGTCATTTCCCCATTACTGGCAATTTTAATGTGATTCAATAGTTTACTCTCTAAATATCACCAACAGTGGCCAAATTAAAACCAGATTTTAAAAAAATCGCCAAATTAGTCACCTAGTTGATGACAAAACTTGGCGATCAAAATACTGGCAATATATCGCCAAGTGTCCGCCAAATTATAACACCACTTGTGTTTACATCGAAATTAACAATGATTTCCCCCTCAAAAAGGAGTAAAAGACCCTTTAGAAACACCCGAATGCAACCAAAAGGTGAGGTGCACAACTAGACCCTACTAGGAGTCTAAGTACCAAATTTCAACTTTCTAGGACTTACCGTTCTTGAGTTATGCGACATACATGCACACATACAGACGTCACGAGAAAACTCGTTGTAATTAACTAGGGGAATGTCAAAATAGATATTTCGCGTTCTTAGGCACTTATCCATGTGTGGTATGGTTCAAAAAAAACCTCAACATTCATTCGGGGGTGAGCAAAATGGAAATTAAGGCTGAAAATTGAGTGAAATTTTTTTTGCGAATACAATACTTCCTTTTTTGTAAAAGGAAGTAAAAACATTTAATGGCCATTAAAAACTCTGAAAAGACCCATGGATAATCCAAACCGCAGGTAATCCGACCCCCGATAATCGGGAGTTTACTGCATAAGCTTAAATATTACATATAGCATAGAAACATATCTTACCTCGTTCACACAAAAATGGGAAATACTCCGTACACGAACGGCGGACAACTTTCCTGTTCACCAAAACTGCACACTCGCGAGGGGGAATGTCCAGAGATTGAATCCAAAATCTGTCTGAATAGTGCTGGTAGTAGTATTGCCGTTCCTTCACGAATTCCATCAGTTCGTCATGTTTAGTTTTCACGTACGGCATAGAAGCATTGTCGAGCTGTGAAGTGGGAGAATTAGATGCAATTAAGATTCAGACAGAAACAGTGGTGAAAATTATTGTATGTCAAATTTTAAAGCAATAGTTTCCCTTTTGAATTTTGTTAGTAATTTTACCCCTTACCAATTAGGATAACCGCACCAGTAACAGACATGCTTAAGACATCGCTCTCAGGTCAACTCCATTTTTAGAGTCTTTTAATGTATTTAGACTTTTTAAACTATTTTTCTCTCCTGCAACTACATCTCATCTAACGTTTGGCTGCTTCTGGATCCTCTGAATGAGTTAATTCTATTTTTATTTGCTCAATCTTGAAAAAAAGGTCCAACCTCCAGTAACAGACACCGACAATTCTGATGATACCCAGTATCAGATAGGTTGAGGAAAGGATGAGTACTGTATTTTCCTCTATATAATCCGCGGATTATCTGTTTAAAAAGTGTAAAATTGATGAGGTGCGGATGATCTGTGCATTTTTTTTTTTTTAACGCCAATACATTGAACCTCAATATTTCCAGCAGGATTCGCCATTAGAGATCTTGAACTCTGCCTGTATGTTGGTATTTTAACATATGTAGAAATGTTCTTAGCGATCGATTGTTAACCCTGCCTGTATGTTGGTTATATTGCTTGAATGTTCTTCTTACGCGATTCAGGCTACGTAAAATAAACAACATACAGTAAAAAAAGTCTTCTGCACAAGATTAGACCCTTTGCTCCTTTCTTGACTCTTTGACTTTGTCTTCAAGTAATTAGCGTACCATATAGTCAATTTCGAGAAGAAATCTGTATTTTTTAGATTATTTTGTTTTTTAATATTGAATATACCTCAAGAGTTATTACTTCTTCACGTTTTTAGTTTAGTTGCTAAAATTGTACAGTACATCCAAACTTCATTTTTTTGCATCGTATTATCCACGGATTATACGAAGTTTTTTTTCTTCTTCAGGCCAATTTTAGGACCTGCGGATTATTTGCCGCTGCCGATAATATACAGGAGTATATGGTAATGGACCAAATTCCCCTTTTCTCTTCAAAATGTGCAAAAAGTCTTTATTTTTAGATCTAAAACCTCATTAAAGTCAAATGAACATGAAACACCGGCAGACCTTGTGGTGGCTGTTCATTACCTTCCACCAGAGCCTTGTAAATACCAACTGGCTCATAAAATTCAAATAGCACTAGATGGTTGCACCGTATTCATGTGCCACAGCAACATCAGTTTTACCCGCCTAAAATTCTCATGATTTAAATCCAAACTTACGACTGTCTACTACTCTGGTGCATTACCGTATATTGTTATCTTTAACAAGGGCATGTTAAAATTGTTTCTTTCCAACAAGGATTTCTTGTGGGTTAAAAATCTAGTCATTAGAGAGCCTGGGTCAGAAGCAGGCTGGGGCTAGAGAGCACAAAATAGATTTTGAGTTCAGGCTCGTGGTAAGATAGTCAATCGTCAATCTCATACAAATTACTAAGTACAGTCGAACTTCCATATATCGAACTTCCACATGTCGAAATTTTCTATGTATCGAAATCCCAGCAAATTTATATATTTATTACATAGAAAATGTGTTTTTATATATCGAAAAAATCTCTATATCTCGAATTTTTTTTCGAGACATTCGTAGATTTTTTTTTTCCACTTTAGACTTTGTCTCATGAAAAATGAAGGTTAGAGGAGAAAATTATGTTCACTAAAGGTGCTACGAAACTCATAAGGAATCTGGGGTTGAGGGGGGTGTAGAAAGGTCGTTGTTTCGTTCTGGAGTTCTTAAATTCTCTCAAGTTTATATCAAATCTTTGTTGTAACCAGTAACATTGTAAAATCAGTTTCAAGTTCTCCCTTTTGTCTGTTGATTCCTCGTCTTTTTAGCTTCAGTAAAAATCATTCAAGTTAGGTAAAATGATTTTTTACTTTTCTCTGGATTACATCGTCAAAACGAAAATCCCCCTTATGTTGCGCATCAAGTTGAATTGCCGAAGAATGAAGATGTATGAAGGTACAAAAATGTAATTTCTGTTACTTTTTCAATGATTAACTTTTATTTAATTCCATGCTTGTATAAATTAGAAATTGGGTTTTGTACATGACAATTAGCTTTAATCTTAATGTTTTTGGAGATTTTTAGGATAAAAAAAGATTGTTTCTGTATATCGAAATTTCTATACATCTAATTTTTTTCCGGCAATTTGCTACTTCGATGTACGGAGGTCCGACTGTAAATGGACATAATATGCATGAAAAAAAGGGCATTATAATCGATTGGCACTTGAAGAAAGTGATAATAGTTTCTTTGAAGATTAGATTGCTATTGTTGGAGGATGGTTAGAGGAAATAAGTCTATCACTTAATCTCCCACTCATTGCGCCCAGATTTTACTAAATCAAGTCATTTGTTGGAAGTCAGTATGGATTATTAGGGTCAAAAAATGTTTTGGTCAACAATTAGAAAAAGTACTATTTTGCCAGGATTCGAAAATATCCACTAGTTTGATATGTATCGGATATTTTGATGTATATCCGATATTTTCAATCAACACAAACTAAAGTCTTCAAAATAGTAAATGCATCCTCAAATTACTCTTTATTTTCTATATTATCATTACAATATGTAGACTTAAAATTAAGGTTTCTTTCCTTACTTATATCTAATATTTCATTTTACATTTTTATCAATTTTTAGTAAAATTAATTTAGCATTAGCTGTTTTACTCATTTTCTTTTTTACACAGTTGTATGATTCAAAAATAAAAAAATATGCATTAGTTGGTGCACAGTTTTAAGACATTTTCTTTTTTTTCTGACCAATGTTTGGTATTTAATTAGGCACTTTTAATATGAATTAATTGTTACATTGCTAATATATTTATGAACATAAAAAAAATAAAAAGAAAAAATAATATATTTATGAACATAATTATATTAATCATGTATTAATACATCATAAAAATATAATACATAACTTTTTGGTTATTTTTAATAACAAATAAACAAAATTACTATGATTAATAATTTTTATATTGAAAATAGGATAGTTGAAAAAATAAATATCGAAAATATCAAAGTATCATGATATTTTCAAAGTAAATATCGGATATATATTGTGATATATATCAACTGATATATATTATCGGCAAACTCTGTGTTTTACAGAACTTTTTTTTTTCCTTCTTTCTGATGATCAATTTCTATTTTATGAAGACAGTATGATTGCACCACTAAAATTTTTCGCAGCAATACATTATGCAGCCAAATGATGTAAACTATGAGTCACCATTATACATATTTCTATTTTAAAAAAAAGGAAGAAATGGAGCATGAATGTCACCCTATTTTGAGGTAAAATATTATTTGTAAAGAACATGTACGTAGTTATGTTAGTTGAACTTATCTCAAATTTCAGGGCTGAGAAAATTTTGAGAGAGAGGTTTCAATACAGTCATTAAAAAATGGCAATTGAAACATTCGTCAAAGACTTAACTAATTAAAAAAGTAACTAATTAATATATATATATATATATGAGTAAAAAGAATAATGAAAAAAAACAATATCTTATGCATTGAAATCTAATTTTAAGCTAATAACTGTTATTTAAAACTTACTTCACAAAACCGTTTTGCTTCAGCATAAGTCATTACTCCACCAACATAGAGGAAACAAGTGTCCCCAATTTTCTTCCAACCACCAGCACATTTACCTAAAATCACATTTTTCAACTTTTTATTCTTCATTAAACATGTCAAAAAAAAGTGTTGGCTCATATATCTAAAACAAATGCCACATAATCCGGAATAACATTTGCATCGTAATTATCAGGCAACAATTTTGAGGAGGGGAAGAAAAAAAAAGAGAGGGCAAGTTTTAAAAAATCATTCAATTTCTGATTGATTGATACAAAAATGATCGTAAAATACAGTGAAGCACCATTTATAGGTACATTTCTGAAGGAGCTGTATGGAAAAAGCGTATAAATGAAAAGAACATATAATAGGTATATTCAGTAAATAACCGCCCATTAGCCAGGGCTAAAGCAGAAATACATGAAACACACCGCCAGCTCAGTCATTTCCAGCCGAGGACCATTGTTTCGGTGACTCGTCTGGTTTGCGCTAATTCTGTATTAGCTACCAGTTTGTTTGGCACTCTTGGCTTCCTTAAGAGGTTTTCCATCTCCAGCTCAGTCACTCCTATGCCGGGCTGATGAGTGCTGATAAGCACGAAACTGCAGTCCTCGGCTGGAATTGACTGAGCTGGCGGTGTATTCATGTATATAATAGGTATATATTAATATGTATTAAACTCTGCAGGGACCAAATTAAAAATGTATAATTGATTAAAACATATAAATGGTGCTTCACTGTAGTTCAAAAAGAAAAAAAATTAGTTTGATACAGTGAATCCCAAATCACCAACATCTGAAGCACAACCAACATTACTGTCGTTGTTGCCCTTTTTTCATTTCTGTTTATCATACAGAAAACCATGCTGTTTATACCTATTTATCATACCATGATAAACAGGCATTAAGATACCAATAAAAAATGAAATATGCCATTAATTAGAGGTAAAATTCAGGAAAATAAGTCACTGGTCCAATGAACTAGTAACTATGAAATTTCAATAGTCAGCAGATACTTTTAGCAGTCCATTCTTGTGTCCTGGTATTAACAAATGAAAAAGACAAATTATCTTCTTTACTAATAATAAAGCTGAAAGTCTCTCTGTCCGGAGGATGTCTAGATGTCTGGATGTCTGTAGGATGTCTGTAGGATGTCTGTGACGCGCATAGCGCCTAGACCGCTCGACCGATTTTCATGAAATTTGGCACAAAGTTAGTATGTAGCATGGGGGTGTGCACCTCGAAGCGATTTTTCCAAAATTCGATGTGGTTCTTTTTCTATTCGAATTTTAAGAAAAAAATATCATAAGAGGGACGAGTAAATTAAGAAATTATCATAACGTGGAACCGTAACATGGGCACAAGCCAATTGGCGAGATACGAAATTATAACGTGGAACCGTAACGTGGGCATAAGCCAATTGGCGAGAAAATTCACTACACATCATTTGTAAATATACAGGCGAACCAAAAGACCTTTTAATTTGCTATTACGGGCGAAGCCGTGCGGGTACCACTAGTGTAAAATAAAAAATAAAAAAAATTAACAGGACCAATGGATTCAATCAGCAGTTTTCAATAGACATCGCTGAGGGACTGGGAAAGAGAAGAGGACAACAGGCATTTTTTTTCCAACAATACTGCTAAGGGAATTAAGCCAACAGCTTATCTTTGTTGTTATTTTAGGAGGAACACAATGCGGCGGCAAAAGCAAGGTTATAATACTATAGAAATTTCTTAATCTTTTCTTGCAAAGAGAACATTAATCATTGTAAATCAAGTTGCAGACTTTGTCTTCAGTTTCAAACGAGCTGATGTGTGCATCACATGACTTCCTTTTACTCCAATTTAATGTCATTTTCCCCATTACTGGCAATTTTAATTTGATTCAATAGTTTACCCTCTAAATATCACCAACAGTAGCCAAATTGAAACAGATTTAAAAAAAAAAAAACCCCAAGTTGGTGACAAAACTTGGCGGCCAAAAGACTGACAATATATTGCCAAGTGTCCGCCAAATTATAACACCAGTTGAGTTTACATTTAAATTAACAATGATTTCCCCCTAAAAAGGGGCAAAAGACCCCTTTAGAAACACCCAAATGCAACCAAAAGGGGAGGTGCACAACTAGACCCTACTGGGTGTCTATGTACCAAATTTCAACTTTTTAGGACATACCGTTCTTGAGTTATGCGACATACATACGCACGCACATACGTACATACATATGGACGTCAAGAGAAAAGTCGTCGTAATAAACTTGGGGAATGTCAAAATGGATACTTCGGGTGTCTGTATGTTCTTAGATACTTATCCATGTGTGATCGAGTCGAAAAAAAAAACTCAATATTCATTCGAGGGTGAGTAAAATGGAAATTAAGGTTGATTTTTGAGTGAAAATTTTTTCGCGAATACAATACTTCCTTTTTTGTAAAAGGAAGTAAAAATGATGACGCTAAGAATTTTTGAAAGAAAAAAAGGAATAAAACCTTGCTGTCCCCGTGGACCACTAAAATTGATATTCTGCAGGTTAGTTGGATGTTTTGGTTGTCCCAGACTAGTGGCCAATTGTTAATTTTGAGCCTTGCATTAACAATAAGGATTAAGTGACTTGATGAACATACAAGAGCAGTGAAAGCTGGGGATGTGGTGAAAATGGAGTAAACAGCATTGGGGTCAAAACAACAGAGAGTTTAATTTGTTAGAACAACAACATTAAATCCCCAAATGAGGTTAGCATTCAATTTGAATAACTATTTTTTAAAGAACTATGGGACTCTGCTCCATGCTCACTAACGCTCACCAACCCCCGAAGATTGCTTCGCAATCTTATTTGATTCGCAAAGATTTAACTCGTCAATTAAAAAGAAACAGATTAAAACTGCATTATAAGCTCCTTTTTGGAACAAAAAGCACCCTTCCCCGGGTTTCAAAATAATTTTTGCCAACTTGCAGAGCGATAAGGACTAAGGGGCTCCTGAGCATTGCATAACTGCAGTTTTGTACGTTTGAAAAGTCGCTTTCATATTCGTGGTCTCTAGTAATATATTTTGCTCTTTATCTCGGGGCTTGAATTGAGTTAAGCCCAAGATTTTCCGTTAAAATCGAAACCCTTAAAGTTTGTAAATAAGAAAGAAGAAACATGCAAATCAAAAAGACGTAGCTATGGCAATGCCAAATAAAACATGGAATAATTTTAATGAAGATGAAATTATACAAACTTTATTTTTAATGGCTTGTAACTTTTTTCCTTTGGAGAGAGAAACTCAGTTTTTCGACCATTGGTCGAGTTAGATCTGAAGTAAAAAAACCGCTATTTCCAGGGGTGTCAAAAAGAAAACTGTGGGACAATTCCTTTGCTTTTTACTTATAGATTTAATGAAGAAAGTAGTGCCTAAATATTAGCTAAGCCTAAAAAAGTTCGAGCTAAAAATCCAAATAACTCTCGCCGTATTTAATTTAGAGCATTGAAACAAATTGCGTAGAACGCGGAAAATTCTACCCTTTCCAACAATATATAATATAATATGTGCAAGTAATGTTTCATCCCTTTAATAGGCAATTTACGCGAAATTTGCGCTAAAAAATTAATTATAAAAGAACTAATTCAAATTAAAAAAAAAAAAAAAAACCCAGGTGCACACCCCCAGGGCTTAGAGTAATTTTGTACAAAATTTCAAGACTGTAGGGACTATGGGGTCTCCTGGACACACGTCCACCACAGACTTCCCTCCAGAATTTCTTTGAAACCCTACTTTTATTTACTATAAAGAGAAAACTGTGGGTTGCGTTCAGGATTATACAGTACTTTTCATTAATTTAATTGCTCACTGAGCAAAAGGGAAATTTACAAATAATAGCCAGACAATGATCAATACTTAAGCTGAAAAAGAACTATTAGAGTAAAATTATTCTTTTTGTAAGTTGCCTAAAACTTTTGGCACCTAAAATTTAAAAGTGAAGCTTCAATATGTCGAAGTTGCAAGGAATGTGAAAAAAAAATCGAGTTATCGAAAATCCATCTTATCAAATACAGAAGCATAACTTAGGATAATATAAAATAATACCACTGACTCATTAAATTTATAATACAAGCAAAAAAGATTACACAAATCCCTCAATGTGCTGTGCAGCTACGAAACGTGTAATTATAATTCTACAGAAACATAAACATACCACTTAGCACACTGCTGTTATCGTGCAAGTATGGATAATATTCTACTTCCAAAAGTTCTTCAAAGTCGCTATAATCTTTGATTCTCCCAGAAATCGCTGCCGTTCCGTTGAATCCCCACCAGTTCATCTTTGCATCAATGAAACTCTCTCTTGCATTATATCTGGCAGGGAAAAAACAGCAAATTAAAGTATAAATACATAGAATTCAATACTAATTTAATTAAAAAAATTGTCTAGCAGACCAAGGAAAAAAAACAGTGTGTTTTTACTAATTTTTCAAAACGTTTCTGAAGTACTAAGTACAGTTCAAGCTCAAAATAATTTTAAAAGTGGGAATAAAACAAATTGTTAAAATAAAGTATTAACTTAAAAGCATTTTGCTGATTTCTAAGAGATACTTTGAATAGGATTTTCAGCAAAGCAATAAGGAAACTCTTTCTTATGCACCCGTCTTACAATATAGAGATTGATTAAAAATTGTTTTTTACCGAATGTAACCAAAGATTCTGACAATGCAGTTAGATGTGTACTTCTTACTTCTAACATGACAATCACACCATGTGAGCGTTTTCACGCATAAGTTTTGCTTAGAAAATTCTAATTGTTAGTGTGGTTTGAATAATAAAATAGCTACATTTCATGATTTTTTAAATCTCTTTGAAAAAAACTATCCTTATTTTAAGATGAAAAGCTCCTTTGGCATATACGCTGCTTTCATGCCTCATGAAAGTTCATCGAATAACTTGCACCTCAAATACACTACAGCATTTATTTTGTGATTTGCTTCTATATTCATGTAATCAACATAACGTGAACATATTTATAAACAGTAATAGGGTAATTTCATGAAAAATTGTCCTGGCAATTTTTCCCACATGTAATATCGAAAAAAATCTCGTTTTTGATTCAAAAAATGCCAATTATTTTTAATTCTAGCAACAATTTTGAGTTGTAAACATTTTTTTATCCTTTTTTTTTTTTTTTCAAATTATATATATTTCAGCTTTTAAAGCAACATGAATTGCGACTTGTTAAAAAAATTAAGTGTAATAATTATTTTTCATACACACACAGAAACTATTCTTTTAAGAAGTAAAATCCACTTTCATAAAAAGGGGGGGGGGAAACGATTTTTAAAGATTACTAGCACAGTCTCTGAATGTAAAAGAGTAATCAAAACCCTTTGCTCAGACTGGAGGAGAGGAGAGTAGTGCTCATTTTTTCCTCTGACATAAATGGTTTAGAAGGCAAAATAAAGCATCCTTTGAAAAAAAAATGGATGCAAGACTAGACTTCATGCATCAACGAAAATAGCTTTTTCAATATTTCTTAGAGTAAGAGGGGGGGGGGGGGGGCATGTTGCCATACAAGTAATAACCAGATTTTGTGACATACCAAGCCATAAAATAAAAGAATTGTACTGTATTTACTAAAATTTCTGAATGAATCAATTGCTGCTTCTATCCCAACTAAAGAGAACATGATTTACTACGGTTTTTACATTCATATTTTAGCAGTTAGTACCGATTTTCACCCCTATTCTGAATAATCATCACAGCTATATTGAAACAGCTTGGACAAATCTAATTCACCTTTGTTAACATTATCCATTTTGTAATAAGAAATTTTAAAAACAAAGCAAGGACTCTTAAGAACTTACTAGCAATGATTAATATTTTATCTTTCAGGAAAAAAAAAACTTAAAGAAAAAATTAGAAAAATATTAACAGCGTATGCTTACAGGCTCCTGTTCCTTGCCGAAAGTTCAAAATCGTTGTCGGGGTTAACCAAGTAGTTGTGGTTAAATTGTTGTCCAGCTTTGCCAGCAATGATGGTGCTCTTGTCCCAGATATCCGTTGCTACATTTCTCCAAAACCAATTTTTTTCACATGTTTGGAACGATAAAGGCATGCGCTGAAAGCCTCTGACATCAAGTAAATGCTTTCCAGTGTTGTTATATGCAAGGTTTTCGGTCAAGTTTGAAATAACCTATGGAATAAATATAGATAAATTTTTAAAAGAAAGAAAACATCCCTGTACAAAACAAATAACCACAAAAGTAGATTATTACAATATGATTTGACTGGACTGTCTTCTGTTTCTGCCTATCATTCTCCATTCTGTACCCAGAGATAAACTATTGTAACTAGCAAATATTGACTATTTCAGAATCTTCATTTATTCATTTTTTTAAAAGTGGTTTTACTTTTGCCAGTCAGGACTACAGAATTGTTTGTGAACAATATATAAATTGTTTACACATAGTACACTCAAGAACATTGAAAATAGCGCCCCAAGAAAGGAGAAAGTTAAAATCGTGAAATTTTGCATACAAGAAGAGTGACATCTGACATGCAAATGGTCCAAGTTCGGTGTCAATGCGCATGACCGTTTACCCTACAGTATCAGTGTTATCAGGAAAAAATTGTTACATAAACTACTGCATAATTTAAGATTTGTAAATGTTACGATTACATCTGGATTATTGGAGGACGTTAATGAGTGAAGGACGCCACTAATAGACATATTTTTATTTTGAAAATATTTGGTAGCTTATCTGTTTATGCCCATGTTAGAACTAGGATTGACATAGAATTGATAAACAAAACATTCTGCATCACAAATCCATAGTTGAACTCCGCTGTGAGCCTGCCAAAGCGTCGACCACAGAAATTGGCCCTTGATTGAGGACGTGACCCACTCAACTCCACTCTTAACAGAATAATTTAGAACTGCACATGCATGAACTGAGAGTTATCGACAATGCTCAAACAAGTTTGATTTACATAATCAAGCTTTATCAGTATAATTCAGCATATCAAGCAGCAATCTTTTAGAATTTAACTGAAAAAAGTTTAAATGAAATTAGCCTCACTCGTCTATTACCTCTAAGATCTTGAAAAAAAATAAGTAAATAAATAAAACAATATAATACCTGTGATACAAATATTGTGTCTCTATACTGGGCATAGTTTCTTGTGAAGTAATTCCTAAACACATTGATGTACTGGAATGCACCAGCTTTCCTGCCCTGGAAATTCAAAACTTCCCTATTCCTGTTCTCGGTAAAAAGGTTGTTGACGATAACTCCATCCAGCGCAGAAACTGCCGTTCGGGAATCCACCCTGAGCAGTAGACCACCCTGGTTCTTCATGATCAGGTTGTTATAGAAGTACAATTCTTTCGCATTCTGCACATCTAGCAAAATGGCGCTGTTTCCCGCCGTGAAGTTTCCAAACAGCTCTCTGCCGTTGTTGTCGATGCGATTGTATCTGAGAGTAATGGCCGGTGTTATTTCGCCTGCACTTCTGTAAGCAATACCTTCTAAGCCATTGTTGGAAATTTCAGAATAGGACACATTGTGCTGAGAATTACGAGCTGTAACATAAAAATATACATAAGCTTCAAATTATTTCATAAAAGCATAAATATTTTGCATTAAAACATTGACTTTTTATTGTACTTGCTCTGCCATTAGCTCTTATATCTCTGCCAAACATAAAAATGAATAAGAGTAATTATAAATTAATTTCAATGTTAGTAAATAAATTAATTTCAAGGCTGAACTTAATCAAGCATAGAACTTTGGAAACTTTACTAACACTGAATTCATAAAGATTTTCTACATGAACTACCACTTACCCTCAAAAATAAAATCTTTAAGTTTTTAATATAAGCTTGTGTTAAACAAGTGCTATTCATTGTCTCTTTACTTTAGTGACATGGGAGCTCATATACAAAATTTTAAGGGGGGAGGGGCTCAGATATTTTCCCCATGGTTTAGGAGAATATTTTCCCCATGGAAACCAATTTCAGTACAGATTAGAGTTATTAAAATTTGACATTTTTAATAACTTATTCATTAAAATGGCTGGAGAAGAAATGTTTTTACATTTTTACAAAGAAAAAAGCACTAAAAGCAAAGAAGTTCTCATTTCTAGTGGGGGGGGGGCATATGGGTACCCATGTTTAGTGATCTAGTTGTCTCTTGATTCATGATTCCTTTATTCAAATCATTAGAGTTTTTAGTCATAGGCTTTTTACTCAAAAATATGAAATTGGTGAAAGAAAGCTCAGTATTATTTTTACAACTAATATTGAATTTACCCCTAAACTGTTTTTGCTGAATTATTTTTAACAGAGCGGACCAAAAAATGAAAAAGCTAACAAGTTAATTTTTTAACCAGAAGTTGATTACAAACTTGTCATACAGCACATATCATTTTAAAAAATGTATTAACTTGTTGAAGAAAAAAAATCTTACCTTTAGGATGTGATATTGGCAATGTTACAACTTCAGCAATAAACCCATGATCCTCACTTCCGCCAATAGTGTGAAGCAGTATGCTTAAAGTGCTGTCTGTAGAGACATAAAACTTGGTCACATTTTCATATCCGTGATGCCATCCAATATTAGCCACCTGTGGAGTGGTATCATTAAAGACATCTCCATCATATATCTGTATGAAATCCGGTTGGGCAGCGTACTTGGTCCCATCGAACAGGTTGAACTGTAGCAGCCTGAAACCGACCTGCTTTCCATAGTGCAGCGAGCTGAATATCTTTACACAGTCAACAGGTTGGTTGTCGTACTTGTAGTAAAGCAAAATTCTATTCTCCACACTCATTTCCTTGTTCATATCACACATGTCCACCATGCCAAATATACCGTAAGACATATCAATGGACTTCAGTGGATCATATCCCAGCTTTGACACTGATGCATCACCAAAAGATTCACCAGTTAAAGAAAGAATATTGATACCAATGCCCATATTGTTACTGATGATGAGGTTGTCGAACGACAAGCTGCCGGACACTCCAACAGTTTCAATGCCATGGGATGCACTTTCAGAAATGTTGACGTAATTAATCAGAATCTCCCTCTGTACCAACTGAAGTGCAGCACTTTTTTCATTATGGAGGACTCCAGCACCTCTGATGTGGACATATTCCAAGCGAGACGAATCGCTCATCACGTAACTGAGCGTTGGCCTATTCAGAGGGGAATCGGAAGTCTCGAAATTGGGGATGGAGAAACGAATTCCACCCCAGTGTTCTTCTGAGCCTACCAGTGTTTCAGAGCCACAATATACATACACATAATCTCCATCGAAAGGACACTTGTAGCTCTCAATGTAGCCATTCAATCTATACTCACAATCACCCAGTGCCGATTCCGTACCTATACATTCCAACGGATGCGGCCAAGTTCTAACACGTGAAGTCAACGTAGGAACCATGTCTAACCTCGGTCCAAAAGCCAATTGAACATTCAAATTATTATAACCTAATTCCTTGCAGACAACCTGCGCATTCCTTTCCGTAAATCGAGCATCACATATTGGAACCCACTGCTCAGTAGTAGCATTGTATATTTCCAGAAAACCATCTTGCCTCTTCTCATCACATTTCTCATCAATGCACAGTCTGGACTTGATCGGTATGGTTTTTCTACGGAATCTTCTCTCATCAAAAATCCTAGCCGGTTTCATGACGATTGGACTGCTGGATTTACCGACAGCAACAATGTCCCCGAGAGCTAATATTCCAACACTGGGGTAAAACTCAATCACAACTCCAGGATCCAATTTGAGAGTGACACCTGGCATAATAGTTAAGTCAGCAGTAACTACATACGGTGTGCTTTTCCAAGGCAAGGTCAAGTCACTGTATAAGCGTCCGTTCAGATATCCGCTGGCAGTCAGTGTTTGATCGCTGGAATTAAATGATATAACTCCACCATCAATATTTTCTGTTCCAAGGTAGGGATTAAAATCCGCAATGGCATATCCATTCCAATCATCAAAATCAAATATCCTTTTTTGTATCTCAGCAGGATCAATGTATCCCCACCAGTTCCTACCAACATTAATTTTGTTCTTGACGGATCCGGTCAGCACGCCTGTCAGTAACTCAAATTGCAAATTCGGATTGTTAAATATATTTCTGGTAACATTAATCAACTGGACACCTCGAATGGCAAGAGCATAACTGGTAGGCTGATATCCAAATTTTTGCCCAAGGCCTATGTCCCGATTATTCGCTATAATATTTCTGTGAAAACTTGCAGGTATCAGTCCAAATTTATTAGCATGGCTCTTTAAATTGAATTCTACCCCAAATACTGCTGAATTATCGGTTATCACATTTTCTTCAATCAAAAGTTCTTTCTCCATACCGTAAAACCCCATAATTCCTTTCTTGCAGTTATTCCTCTGGAAACGATTGCCTGACATGTTCACCTTCGCAAAATGCCCGCTTATCAAAAATTCAAACTTTCGGTTGTTCACCAGAGAACACTTGTGCATTGAAAAAGAGTGGGTGTAGTTTTCAGAGTACTGCCAAACATAAGGAAGACGAACATCAATTCCACCTTCGGCGTTGTCCTCGATAGCTGTGTTGTTGATGGTCCAATGGAAAAGATTATTAGAATTCCTGATATCTCTACTGTAATGTAGCAAGCCCTTAGAATTCCTGTTTATTGTAGTATTAATAATGGTGTAGTTGATCTGAAAAATAAATGCTTTATTTATTACTTTCTATTTGCATAATACTAAAGATATTTCACGGCTAAAGTAATCTTACGTACTTTCTAATGCATGTCTCACATAAATATACCATGTAACTAATATACACATTATTACTTTCTTTTATGCAACATAGGCATCTATATCTAGCCTTTGATAGCATAATAGCATACAGAAAAATGAAGTGAAATAAACAAATCTATTTGTGTGTATGCGATAAAAGTCAAATCAGGTGTTTTAAACATAGTTGAATTGAATACTTCAGAAAAAGCTTAAGTCTTACTGATTTCCAAAGGACTTACGCTCTTTCTGAAATAATAGATTCAGTTTTTTTTTTTTTTTTTTTGTACTTTTAAAGACATGAATTTCAAGTTAAGTTAGCATTTTTATGTGTAAACTGATGATCCAAGTTTTTAAAACAATGCTTCAAAAGCTAATTTTTAAATTTAAAAAAACATATCAAAACAATTTCTTTGAATCATTTCTTAAATCCTGCATATCAGAATAAGAATAATAAATGGGAAAAATCAGTATTATTTAAACATAAATTGTAAAAACTTTATAGACACATTTCAGAGTTACAATGAATCCTTTTATCAACCCTTTTAGTTGTGGTCTTTGGACTTATAAAATTTGAGTGAAGACTGCTTATAGCTCTGCTCTAATTACTTAAATCTTACCAATCACAACTTTATGCATTGATAAAGTAGTTCCTTCTAACCCCAATAAACGTATCAACAACATTTTGAATTTTTGCACTTTAAATACATTGGCTTTTTCATTTATTGTTCCTATACTAAGATAAACCTTTTACTATCAATAGAATTTTAAAACATTAAATGCAAATTCATACTTCAGCAAGGTTCTTAATAACTGGATCCCAAAATGGCGTCCATACAAAAATGGCCTCCATCTTGCTTCCAGAAATCACTGTATTGGTCACAAGTATGGTTTCGTTGGTGTAGCGATGAAAGTGGTCACCGTGATCGCTTATATCTCTGTTGAAATGGTGGCTGTATATTCCTCTGCCACAGTCGGTTATCCTCGCAGAGTCTATGTGAATTGTTGGATGACTCTCCCATGGAGATCTGTCTCTTTGTCCTAGAAATATGAAATAATGTTGTTAATGTTGAGTTAGTGACACAAAATGTCAATAAATGTTTAATTAATTGCTTATGTCGTCATTTGTGCTGAAACTGATATAAAAAGAAAATGTAATACATTTACTTTTGTTAAAAAAAATCCTATCAAATTGAATACATCATGAATTTATCACAAATCTAATTTGAAATCCCTTGTGCCTAAAGAATTTTACTGGAAATGACTTGGAAGTTGGGAGTTTTTTGTTTTTTTTTGAGCAATCACGATTGCTTATTGCTTTCATTTGACTGTTTTGATGTCCTATGATTTTATTTTCCCACCGCCACCCTCCGCACCCTGTCACCGTCGACTGGCTCCTCAGGATGCTACTCCTATAGCGAAAACCGTCTCTAGGTTGCATCCTTATGCTACACACATGCGCATACATACACAACTACACATACACACACAAATACATACACCTACACACATACACACACTCAAACACATACATACACCCACACACGCATACATACAGACACCTACACATACACACCTACACACAACAACCCACACACTCATCTCATGCCTGCACACAGACACAAACACATATGCCTACACCAGAGGCATAGGAACTTTGTAGAAGTAGGGGGAGCTGGGACACATTATGAGAGGTGTCTGGTATGTAAGGGGCAGAAGCAATGGCCCCTTAAAATAATTGGTGGGGGGGGGGGACTTTAATTTTTTTTTCTACATATGAAATTAGCTTCGAAGCTTCCATCTCTTTTTTTTTTTATCTTGCATCAATTGTTTGTGGAGAGAATGAGGTGATAAAACTTCTGGTTTTGAAAGAAGGTCAGTCAGTACTCGATGATGAGCACGTAGAAATAGAGGAGTTTCGGGGATCCTCCCCCGGTAATTTTTCAGAATTCTTGTTCTAAAAACGAATTTTTAGGCGATCTTTGGTAATGTTAAGGGGAGAAAAGTTTTGAATACCTTCCCTGAAAATTTTTCGAAATTAATGTCTTAAAAACGCGATTGTATACCATATTTGTTGACTTTAGTGAAAATATGACTCGAAGGATTGTCCTCGATCGATTTTTTGAATCGATTTACATCTCCCGCCCACAATATTTCAATTTTGAAGTCTTAAAAACGTAATTGTAGACAACCTTCAATGATGTCAGAGGAAAAGACTGTACTAGGGCTCTACTTTGGAAACTTTTAAACTTGAAGTCCTACTAGAGAGCGTTTTTCATTGGTGTTATCAGAAAAGGTTCAGAGGTTCCTTCTCGCTAATTTTTTCGAAATTGTAATCGCTAAAACACGCGACTGTGGATCATATTTGTTGGCGTTAGAGGCCCAGCAATTTTTTTTTAAATTGAAGTCCCAAAAACGGAACATTACATAATCTCCCATGTTGTTGGATGGCAAGATATCCAGGGACTCTCTTCCGGTAATTTTCAGGAAATCGGAGCCTTGAAAACAAAATTTGAGGTGCTCTGTAATAATTTTGGAGGAAAGGGAAGGCTTCGACAGAGTAGCATTTAGAAGAATTTCTTATTTTCTGAGAACTAGAAAAAGGCGAATAGGATGAAACAGGAGGGCGGAGAAACAGAACATTGGAAATGTGTTAAAATTACGTGTTCGTTATATATTATATTTTTCAGATAAGTTTTTGTAAAAGTCTTTGATAGAAACTATGAAATATTAATATAATAATATTGTTGAGGTTTTTTTCTGCAATAGTAGATGAAAAATAACAATTTTGTCATGAAAATATATCTGTAAGTGACGAAAAAACCGTAATTTAGAAAGCAAAAAAACAAGAATAATTGTAACTTCGTTAAGTATAATCTGAGGGGTCAGATAACTTAAAATGAGATAAGTTTTTGGAAAGTTGAAATTATTTGAACAAGTACAAACAACCTTAGCAATCTTTTTTAGTTATGTCTGGAGCACCCAAGCTATTCATATTTAAATGCCAAACTGATTCATCACCCCCAGCTTGCTAGACACTTAATCTTTTGTTCCAGAATTATAAAGAAATTAGCCTAAAAATCAAAAATAGGATGCTTTTTCTAATTTGTGTGGTCTTAAAAATGTATTCTAGATGATCTTTGTTAAAGCTAGGGTGGAAAAGTGGCCTGGGAGCGTTTTCCTCGGCATTTTTCAAAATTGAAACTTGAAAAATTTTATATTTTTTCTCTAATTACGTTAAGGAGTTTCGTATTTTAGGGTTCTTCCTAGAAATTTTTCAAAATTGTTGTTCTGAAAACGCAGTTTTAGACATTATTCGGAGATGTTAATTAGAGGAGAAATCCGGGGCCCCCCTCCCAGAAATTTGTCGAAAATGAACAATCTAAGAAACGCAGCTGTGTGCCATCTTTGATATCGTTATGAAGACTGGAAAATTTTCCAAATTGGAGCTCCAAAAACAATTTCATTTGACTTTTAATGATGTTAGGGGTGAGTTTTCGGGTGCTTTACCCCAGTAATTATTTGAAAGGTAAGACCTTAAACGAAATTTAAGATTATTTTAAATTATATTGGCGGAGGTGGAGGGGCTGAAGCTCATTAATAAAATTTTCGAAGTTAGTTGTCAAAACGCAGTTTTAGATGATAGTTGGCTATGTTACTGGGAGGAGAGGTTCGGGATCCGACTTCAGCAATTTTCCGATAGTGAAATTCCAGAAACGCAATTTTAGATGACTAGTTGACCCACGCGAAGCATTCGAGTTCAAAGGAAGAATTTTCTGATTTCAATGCAACCTCGAGATGTTATAGACCAAAGCAATGCGTAGTAAAGCAGTAAAATAAATTGAAATTTATCCTTCTGCAAAGTCAAACTTCGATTTACCCTCTTAAAATCAATGTTTTGTTTCCTGATTTTAACAACAACAGATATACAGCTTAGAATTTTGCATATTAGTGGAAACTTGGATTAAAATTCTGCTGAAAAACAAAAACCCATTAAAACGATAGTTTTTTCGGCCCAGATTTGAACTCCCACCCTTTCCCTCATTAGCGCGCTGCTTTATCCAACCAAGCCAATGTGTCTTCGCTCTCAGGTGCTATTCATTTCCAAAATTATTTGAGTGGTTTGGTTTTTCCATAATGAAATTTTCAATTTCTAGCCTTATATTTTTATTTGTTTGAAATACAAGCGTTTGCGGCCCCCGTCAATAAAAAAAAAAAAAAATTGAATTTTTTGGTAGTTTAGACTTATCTTAGTTTTTACACTTTCTTTTGTTTTAGATGTCATGTCTCCAGAACATCGCGATAAAATTTTCGTTTAATTTCGCCTTTTGTATTTAAACACTTAGAACTAGCACACTAGCAGTGGTGTGACTAGTCATGACATTTTTAAATCTCACCTTACTCTGCTTCAACTTTTTCTCTAATTAAAATGTATTTTGGTGGCACATATATTTTTCTCTACTTAATCACTATTTTCATGATGATATTTTGATGACTGACGCTTGTCATAGATCCTAAATAATATTCAGAGATTGCATTTGCTTTCAAATTTTGCAGAAAAAACTCTTTTCGACTCTTTTATTCTATTTGTTCACTTATCATTTCTATTACATGTTCTTAAAATCGTAAAGGTTTCCTTTCTGCTTTTTTTTTCATTACTAATAGGAAATTGGTGACGCCATTTCTGAAAAACTGGGCGGGGGAGGGGGGTAGCAAAACCCTTCTTGGTGATGGCTCTGGTGCCCCCCCTCCCCCCCCCCCCAAAAATGTTTGGTTATGTTACGCTTCTGACTGGTACTGATTTTCGCAGGAAGCAGAGTAGAGTCCACTTTCCCGCATTTCGGCAATCAAGAGTGTTTAAACAGTGAAAAAAAAAGGTGAAGGTGAATTCAAGTGCACTGACCACTCCGTCTGCTCACTGCTTTTGTTGCTCATTGGGTAGAAATTCCGAAATTCCCAAAAAAGGCAGATCACATTTTTGAAATCAGGTTTGAGGTAAACAATGTACGGCAAAAAGCAGCAGTGCAAGAATTTTCCGGGGGAGCTAAGCCGGTCTGAAATATTCCAGGGGAAGCTCAAGCTCCCTCAGCTCCCCACGTTCCGACGCCTATGGCCTACACACACATTCCCCACCACACACAAACACTCATACACACAACTACCCACACTCATACCTGCACACAGACACAAACACACATGCCTACACACACATACCCCCCTACACACAAACACACACATAAACACACATGCCTACATACACACACACTCTCGTGATTGCGAAAAACATAATTTGAATTCAAGAGGTCAAAATTCAAATTAATTTTTTTTTTTCAAATTAAATTTGTTGAGCTTAAAAATGATAAAAGAACTGATTTTAAAAAGAAATTTTGTGAAAGGTCTACTTTTAAGGTACAAATTTTGTGAAGTGACCAATTTTAAGCTATAGACTTGTCTGAAGCAGACCAAATTTAAGCCTGAATCAACCCTTATACTTGTTTGAATGCAAATACACTTGAATGAGATTGAAAAGGTGTTTTTTTATTTTTTAATCATGCAGAAAAATAACAACAAGCAAAAAATTATAAAACATGTAAGTTGTGTATTCACTTTAACTTTATGCCTGTTACCTTTTTTTTTTTTTGGCATACATACTTATTTTATTAGGTCAGTACCTTGTGGGGATGTATAAGTACTGTACGTCGCTTGCAGTATTATTTAAAAAAACTTTATGTGGTTCCTATTTAAAAAAATAATTAAGAAAAAGAAGCATTTTTTTTTTCTAGCAAGTAAACCTAGATTGAAAAATTCCTAATCTGTCACAGAGGGTTTTTTTTTTTTTTTTTTGCAATTAACTTTGCAATTACTGCAATTACAAAGCAACTAATAATAATAATAAAATGAACGAAAAGTATTTATCTTCACAAAGAAAACTTACCATCAACAGATGCAATGTATATGATTCCTTGACCACTAGGATCTTCTCCAGAATTATACTCCACTAGTACACCATATCCAGGGGTTCTTAAAGGAAATGCTGTCAAATTGTCCCGAAGGTCCCAGCGTATCACATCATCTGCAATCTCTAACCGTCCGTATATCGTCATATTTTCAGATGTCGATTTTCCGAACGGATTCAAAACAACTATCCCAATGCTTCGACCTCCATTTGTTGTCAAGCTGAATTCCTTCAGTGCTGTCGTTTTAGTGAAAACCAGATACCTATAACTCATCGGTATTTAAATGCACATTCCGGCCTTGAACATCATCCGGAATCCTAATAACTTTACCCCGTTCTTCTAAATTAATCCACGAAATCAGATCTCTTTGCTCCGACCTGGTAAACATAGGATTGTAATGGAACCCACTAGCTTCATTCTTGGAGAAATCACATCTGAGAACATTCAAACCCTGGGAATGCACAACTAAGCCATGACGACGGTTCGAATTCAATTGAGAGTCCAGTAATTGCCTGTTTTCGAGAACAAACATTTCATTCCACTTGATACCGATTCCAGAGTCCATGTTACTGTGAATTTTCAATTTCTGCAGGTAGTGCTTATTGAAATCAATCTGCAAAGCTGGCTTAAAACTGTTCGTTGCATAGTCGAGCAATCCTGCATACTCGACGACTACATTCTTTAGGTTACTTCGGTCAGCAGCCATACCCAACCTTATTCCTGACCAGGACGGTTGGTAACATCTAAGACCCACCATCATAGAGCAAGAGTTTTCAAAATCTTTCTCGGACTTGCACTGAGTGATATCAGTATCTAACAGAGTACACTGAATGTTTGATAATCTAATTGGATATCTCGTGCCGTGTTCAAACTCCGATTGCTCCAACATCCAATCTTCTGGATGCAATACGAAACCCATTTGGTTACATGCAATTGAAGCATCCTCTATGTCCCATCCATAATCGCAGACACTTCCCCAATTTCCATCCACAAAAACCTCCAACAGTCCTTCCATTCCATCCGACAACCTGACCTTGCTTTCGTCGATCCGACCACTCTGCTCATCAAGCGTAAACGTTATGGGCGAGTACTCACTTTCACTTTCAGCAAATAATGCACCCTGGACCATCATTCCAATAGATCTTTCAAACTTTAGAACAACTCCTGGATCTATATTCAACCGACCAGTCCCGGGATGCACATAAATATCTCTTTTGACGACATATGTACCTCTCCTTAAGTATTCTACACCTGGAACCTCTCCGCCGATTTCAAAATCATTTCGAAAACGAAGAATTTTATCTCTCTCGTGCATGTCGGATATTGCAGTGGTAGTATCCAGATCAGAACGAAGCGTCAGAAATGGTAAAAACTCAATTCGGGCAAGATTGTAACGATCCTTTCTGTCGAAAATTTTCCCATAAACTCTAGTGACATTTGTAGCTCCCCAAAAGTTAAAAGTAGCATTTGTTATTATATTATGTCTTTCGACATGTGATCCAAGTTCATACACAGACTCGAAATTCTGGAATCGATTCCTATATACATCAGTATTTTGAGAAGAAACCACAACGACTGCGGCTACGCGGGAACGTGGATTCAGGTGCGGGAAAGGTTCGGTAATAACATTGTTTTCAAGCTCATTTTTATAAAACAGCATTTTTTGGGCAGAAGTGCCCTGAGCAACACCAATATTAGCTACAAACTTCCCATAGTTGTGTGTAAAGTAATTGTACTGGATTTCGACTTCGGCAAAAGCTTTAAAAAAGTCATCATCATCCAAACCATTCATGAAAATAACTCCACGTTTATGTCTCTTAAATTGATTATGTTCAATTATAACATGAGAATGTAAGACTGGGGACATTTTAAGAGCAAGGTGATTGCTGTCAATGAATTCATTGTGAGTTACGTATATCTTGCTACGGACACCGGCTTTTCGAATCTTCCAGCAGGATGATATCAGTAGACCACTATCCTCATTGCTTCGAAAAGAATTCATGCTGATGTTCCACACAGGGTTTGAAACACACTGATTACCAATAAGGATTCCATACAGACCATTACTAACTATTTCCGATTTGGTAATGTGGGCTGTATAATTGTGACATTTATGATTAGATGTTTCATTAGACCAAAAACTAAATCCTCTTCCTTCATTATTAGCAATAGATGTTTGGTCTATGTGAATGAAGCCACCAGCATAAGTAATATTAATGCCATCGCCTTTATTCAGGCTAATAATTGAGTTATTGACCATAACGTCACCACTTCCACCAGAAACATCCAAACCAGCTAAGTAATTGTTTTCGGTTATTGACGACTCATTCACTAAAACTCCAGATCTCATGTCTTCAATAGTAACGCCTTTGCCTTGATTGTTAGAGATGTTGCTCTTTGTTATGTTTAAGTCATATGCTTTTCCTAAAAAAAAGAAAAATAGTTTTAATTTGCAGATAAATACTGACATATCAAGGTTTGTTTTGTTAACATTTTCATTTTAAGGTTCAGAATCTTTTAGAGAAACATAATTACCAAAAAAGAAATTCAGTGATCAGTTTTGTTTTTTGGCATGAAGATATCTCCAGCTTCTGGCTAGATTACAACAATACTTAGAACTTCTAAAATTACTTATGATAAGCATTTTCCTTTAAAGTATTGTTATTATACTCACAGGGGCGGCTCTAGTGCCGGACAAACCGGACCCCTGTCCGGGGCGGCAAATTTGAGGGGCGGCATTTTGGTTCGAATGTCTAAAATACATTTTACATTAGGAGCAAATTTGTATGAGAGTATTTTGCGAGCACAATAGCTTGGGAGTCTGAAAAATACGTGAAGGTTTTCTTTCCTCTTCGTTTATTGTACCTTAATTGCTGTCGCCGACAGCAAATGGTCAACAGTTGCCTGTTTTGGTTGGGAAACGAGACTGAATGGGTGGGGGGTCAGGGTCTGATTACCAGAACTCTCGCCTGATTCTGGGATCTGCTGGGCCCTAGGCTATGTGCTTTACTGCCCTATTATTCATCCCTGATTATTCCATGCTCTCTTCCTCTCTTCCTGTCAATTGCTTCGCCGACTGTATTTTACCAGGGTTAGGTACTTCACACTTTTACTTCTCTTTTATAACAGTTATTGTGCGGCGCCGTATCTTCCATGGTATTTTTTCTTTCCGTTGATTGTAGTCCACGTGTCCCCGACAATTTACCGTACACTTGAAGCAGGGAACATTCAAACAAATAAGAAGTTTTGCAATAGCAGGAACCGTAGCCTTTTTTTTTTCTGCTTGGAGATTTAGGTAGATATTTCAATGATGTTTTAGTATTAAATAACGTATCATCCTAATACTAGTTACATTATAACAATTTAAAGTATATTATATATATATATATATATATATATATATATATATATATATATATATATATATATATATATATATATATATATATATATAAATATTTATTTATTATGTAAAATACTTTTTATTGAACTTTCACTTAAAATGGTATATATTATTGCCAGTATTAGTTTTTATTTCATTATAAACACAACTACTATTTTAACTTTTGAATTCTTATAGCTGAGATAGAGTAACATTCATACATGTCCCGTGCATGACACAAATTAAATAAATTTGTAATTTTTCTAATTAATGTATTTGACCAAAAGGCAAGAGAATTGGATAGAAGCACTATAGCATTTGAAATTTCAGAATGAATCTTGATTTATGATCCAATTGCAAAAAAATATGAATTAACATCCTTTTTAACTGTTTTTTGCACTTTAAATGTCTGCAAATATCCCGTGTATAACAGGAGAATGACCCTTCTACATTTGCAATTTAATAGTCAAAGTGGCATTAAAACCGGATAAATCCACTAAAGTAAGGGGAAAAATAAAAAGAACGCCCTAAAAAAGACTAAATAGGGGAGGGGGAATTATAATACAGGCCATATTTCTGAACAAAAATCATGTTATGTGACAATTATTTTTTACTAATTTTTTTATTATGATAGAAATGCGTAGAATTTTTATTCGAAATTAAAACATAAAATATTTAGTAGCCCCCCCCTCCCCCCTTAGCTGTTTTCGGTCTCTAATATTGGTCATTTGTCGTTCGATAAGAAATTTCTTATGATATTTTTTTAAATTCTTGCCATCCTAGAAAATAAACGTTACAGTTACATGTTTAAAATTAAAATAGTTACCAAAGTATTCGAAAAAAGTTTCACATGAAAAAAAGTTGCTTTCATTTCGAATGCTTCTTTTTTACATGGTATTTTATGACTATTATTTTCTTTATCGATAATTTTTAATAACTATTCAGATTATCCGTTAAAGTATATTTAACCGAAATGGAGGATAAAATATTTGAAATTAAACGTTTTCTATTCTTTTTCTTGATTTTTAAGGCTGTTTCTTTCAAGTTTTTTTTTCCTTATAGAAAAAAAAATCTTATTCTTCTGTAACAAATTATTCAGCTGTTAAAAATTACTCTTGTAGGAAATGGTAATCCTAAAATTCTTACGGAAAGGCACCGCAAGGTACCTTTCTATGTTTAAATTTTTCGCGTGGTGCACTTATTTTACGAACATGAGTAGTAAATATATATTTAGAAAAGAATTGCTTTCTTTTTATATTAAATCCTAACCCACCTTCACCCCCCTATTAACTTTTTATTCATGCATGGAATGGTCTAAATCTTAATAACGCCTTTATATTTCTGAAGCAAATAAATAAACAAATAAAATAAAATAAAATATTACAAAATAAACAAACAAGTCAACACATGAAGTCAACACATTTCGCCTATAATCGTGTTTTTAAGACTTCAGTTTCTTAAAATTCCCCCCTCAAAAGACCCCCTGAAACTTTCCACCGTCTAAACCGCCACAGAGCGTCTAAAACTGCGTTCTTAAGACTATAATTTCAAAAAATTCTCCGAGGGAGAACCCCCAGACCCCTCTAGCAGATACGGGTATTTTTTAAGCGTCCCCCCCCCCTATAAATATTTTCTGGTGGCACAGCCCAAGTGCAGGAAAGCCATGGTCGTACTTAGGATTGATGAATTGATGAATACGTGAAGACAACGCGAAACTGCTTTCAAGCATGACCATTTTAGGGGGTGGGGGCTTATCGTTTTTTTTGAAAGAATGTTTTATATTTAAAAAAAAAGAGGAATTACCAAAAAGAAGGGACTATATTTGTAATGCAAAAATTGTAATGTTTGATTTTTTTTACCGTGGAGAGGGGCGGCACTTTGGAAATTTGTCCGGGGCGGCAAAACTGCTAGAGTCACCCCTGATACTCAGGGCGGGATTTAAGGGAGGGCAACCGGGGCTACAGCCCCGGGGCCTCCGCAACAAAGGCCCCCCCCCCCCACACAATAAAATTTTTACAAAATATCCAAACTTTCATGGGTCGAAAATATCGGATATATACATATATATTAAAATATTCGGATATACATCAAATCATCAGATATTTTCGCAAATATGATGATCTTTTCGAAACCTGGTTAGGGGCCTCCACTCCTTCGTTGTTCCGGGGCCCCCACACTTCCAAATCCGGCCCTGACTATACTGCTTTAAAAACATCCTCTTTACAATCGCTGTAATTGATAAAAGTCATATTTACAGGAATTCCTGTGCCTGCATTCATTGTAAATCCCATACTTTTTTAAACTAAAAACAAGGGAGTTTCTTTAAATAGCAAAGTGCAACAAATTAACTAAAATAGCTGATGTTATTGAGCTTATTAAGGTTTAAAATACAGGTTCATGAAAGGGGTCTGCCTGCTATAAAACTTTGGGAAACCCAGCCCCAGACTAAACTATTCTAACACTTCTTAGATTAAAAAATTCTGATAAAATGGTTGATTATTATTCAATAGCTACTTTTAGCATTCACTTGAACAAGATGAAAATTTTAGAAAGCCAAATTATTATTATTATTATTATTATTATTAACCTTTAAACTTATCACTATTGTAAAATAAAAAAAATAATAAAAAATTCTCAAAAGAGCCTTGAACACGGATAAAAAGTTTGGGAATATATTCACCTTGATTGGCTAGAATTTCTATGACAAATGAGGCATCGTGTCCTTTGACCGGGATGAATTTCAGCAATATCTTTTGCTTTGAGCTGGTCACACTCTGAGGAAAGGTGTTGTTGATTATTGGCACTGTTGCAAGGTGTCTGCTGCTCTCCGTGGCACCATCGTAAACTTCGATCCGTGATGCATTTTTGGGATCGGTGAAATCACTCGACAGGCCCATGAAATTCACAGTCAAGATTTGTTCCGTCCAACTGGCCACTTCAAACATCTTTAAAAATAACCGAACAAATAATTTAATCGTCATAAATCATTGTAAATTAAGAAGTAGTTCAATATTATCATCCTTAGGGATGAAAATATTACACTAAAAATACACAATGCAAAAAAAAAAAATGTATCTTTAAATTTCATTCATTAGGATTTAAATCAGATAATAAAGATAACAAAAGTTTGGAAACTGTCTTAAACTCTTTTCTTAAGAATTGAGCCACATTTGTGTGCACTAGTTTTGAAGAAAGCTTTTTTCATGTGTTGAGATCAGAAGCAGTGTTATCACATGTCAAAATCAGGGCATGTTTTCTTTTTAGAGGATAAACTACTTTTATTATCAGCATTACTTAGTGTTGTGATCTTCAGAAAAAAAAAAAGTTGGGAGACACTCAGATATGAACATGAGTTACGGAAATCAAAGTGAGGGACATGTGTGTTAAAACTTTAAAAAATGGGGGAATTTTTACATTAAAATTTAAAAATCTGCAAATGGCATCCCCCTCAATTACACAACTGGATATATTCAAATCAGTATCTGTTTCACTTTCGAAGGTGTAACCAGGACACATACTTTCCACCACTTTTACTAACATTAATTTTCTGTTTTGGTATTAGGTAAAATTTTTCAAATGTTTCAAATCTTTTTTCAGCACCAACAGTTAATTATTTCACAACTCTATTACATACATATAGACCAACTTCTAATTTTTAGGCTAGTTTTTATACTAACAAACAATAACAGCTGTATAAAAATAAACATGTTAAGAGGCAAAAACAATGATGTGTCAGATACAGCATTCTTATTTTTGGCCAGAACATGTCTGATATGAGGTTCTCCAATTTTTTTATGAACAAGAAAAAATACATGTCTGACAGGATATTTAATTTTTGGCAAAGAAAAGACATTACGCGTTTGATATAAGGTTTTTTTTACAGGGTTCACACAAAAAGTGGGATTTCCCACTCTGACCAAAATTATGGGTGAGATATTTAAAATTAAAAATGGAGTAGCATTCCTTTTTTCTTTTTTTGCAATTTAGTTTATCACTTGCATATTTTGGATAAATATTGAAAAAAAAAATTTGCATATCATACAGCCCAAAATTACCCTGTTTATGCAT
Source organism: Uloborus diversus (assembly GCF_026930045.1). Taxonomy (NCBI): domain Eukaryota; kingdom Metazoa; phylum Arthropoda; class Arachnida; order Araneae; family Uloboridae; genus Uloborus; species Uloborus diversus. The sequence goes on along the minus strand of NC_072736.1, from coordinate 14,406,856 downwards.
AAAAATGACACTTTCGACACTCCCCATAGGTGTTGTTTTCGGACCCATTGGGTAATATGGAAGCCTTCTCGAACAACCTCTTTTAAACCAGAAGCTGCATCAGCTCGTTTAAAACTGATGTGATTTGGCAAATTTAAAAAACTTACACAAACTTATATTAAAATAAAGTTACTAAACAAGTGAACTGTAAAAAGATTTTTCTTGAAATGACGGTATAAAAACTAATATAAATCTTGAAAAAACGATAAATTTTGCATGACATTTTGTAAAAAAAAGACAAAAAATTTTGCAATTGATCCTTCATTTATATACTACTGACATTGTATGAAATACCAGGAGTTAATCAATTCAAAAGTCTAAGCTTCACACACTGCTGGTAACATCTCTACCTTTTCTTTATCTTCTTTAATAATAATAAAGCTGAAAATCTCTCTGTCTGTCAGGATCTCTGTCTGTCCGTCAGGATCTTTGTGATGTGCATAGCTCCTAGACCGTTCGGCCGATTTTCATGAAACTTGGCACAAAGTTAGTTTGTAGCATGGGGGTGTGCACCTCGGAGCGATTTTTCGAAAATTCGACGTGGTTCTTTTTCTACCCCAATTTTAAAAACAAAATTATCATAAGATGGACAAGTATATTACGAAATTATCATGACATGGAACTGTAACATGGGCACAAGCCAATTGGCGAGATACAAAACTATCATAATGTGGAACCGCAACATGGGTACAAGCCAATTGGGGAGAAAATTCACCATACATTATTTGTAAATATACAGGCGAACCAAAAGACCTTTTAATTTTTCTATTACGGGCAAAGTCGTGCGGGTACCACTAGTACACAATAAACTACAACATATGCGCTATACTGTGCAGCTCAGCTTCATACAAAACAGGCTCTCACCTGTTCACAATTTCGAACAAAGTGCTGTTCCCTTTTCTGCACGTGGCTGCGATAGACGGGATAAATCTGCTCATCCCGAATATTGCCGGTGTCGCAGAATGAAGCCGCTCCACCGAAGCTCTCGTGACGGACAAAATGAATGCCGTCTCCTCCATTATCTTCGACCTTCACACCGTTGAGAGTGATCTGGCTGAGACTAGTATTCACAAACACACCATATCCTGGAACATAAACAAAATTAAATTGCAAAATTAATTTGGAATTAATGAGCCACAAGTTGTCATACTTTTCAAACAATTTACAAAAAATACATGGTCCTCAAACTTTTTCATTTTAAGCTCTAATTGAAAAGAATAGAAGTTATTCGGATCCTTTAAAACTACAGCCAGAGTAAAAACTTTAAGGCGAGTAAAAAAAAATTTGAGAAAACGGGAAAATGAAGTTGGAAAGATTTTAATATTATTGAATTATTAATGTTCCTTCGTAAGAAATAACAGAAGTGACACGTTTTGTGAAGTATGCAACCGAGGGTGCCCATATAGGGGGGCAATGGGGGGGGCGCAATCCCCCTGTTTGAAATTAGAACTTCCTTGCTTTCAGTACTTTTTTCTTTGCAAAAATGTGAAAACATTTCTTCTCCAGCCGTTAATGAATAAGTTATTAAAAACATCAAATTTTAATAACTCTAATCTGCACTAAAATCAGTTTCCATGGGGAAAATATCCTGTTAAATCACGGTCGCCCAGCAAAATTGTAAAGAGGGGGGGGGGGGGGGGGCTCAGATATTTTCCTCATGGGTTAGGAGGGTATTTTCTCCATGGAAACCAATTTCAGGACAGATTAGAGTCGTTAAAAAATATTTCATTTTTAATAACTTATTCATTAATGGCTGGAGAATAAATGTTTTTACATTTTTGCAAAGAAAAAAGTACCAAAAGGAAGGAAGTTCGAATTTCAAGGGGGGGCGCTCGAGCCCCCCTTGCCCCCTATATGGGCGCCCTTGTGTTAAATCATGGGGAAAATATCTGAGCCCCCCTTACAATTTTGCATATGGGCGCCCTTGTATGCAACTACCAGAAATAAAGTGGTATATTGAAAGTTAGTATTTCAGCCTGAGTAACAACTTTAAGACCACCAGTATTTCTTAAAAACTAAATATACATATACTGAAATAAATATCACAGCAATTAATGAGATTGTGGAAACCCTTCAACTTGTAGTTTTTTCATTAATTTCTTCGAAGTTTTGATGCTCTTTGTGAAGATGTCGAAAGGTAAGAAGTCATAAAGATCATGAAAGAGGGCAGACTGAAGCTTTTTTTTTTTTTAACGGGGATGAGTAGCAGTACTAATGTGAAAAAAATAGGAAGATCGAAGAATGTAGTCAATATTTTTTTAGGATAGAAAGACGATTATTGCAAAAAGAACACTGGTGGAAGACCTAGAGCTTTGTCCTCATGTGATGAAAGAAGAGTTTGCAAGCTTACATCAACTGGAAAGTACTCCTCCGAGAAACTTATTCAGATGGTAGGCTTAAATATTTGTCAAAAGACAATAATATGTAACACAATTAGAAGGTGTGAAAGTTTTATTTATGCAACGAAATTGGCTAAGCCCCAGTTATTGAATAGGCACAAAATAGAGCGTTTGAACTTTAGCCAGAAAGTCATGACCTAGGATAACCGATGGATGCAAATATTTTTTTCTGATGAAAAGAAGGGGAATTTGAATGGACTAGTTGGATAGAAGTACTGTTGGCATGATTAGGGGCGTGCTTAGAGTTTCAGCACCCCGTGAGAAATTTGTTTCAATAGTCGATAAATAATCATTTTTGTTATTTATTTATTCTCTCCCAAAACATAACCCGCTGTAGTGTGTCACCCAGCTGTATAAGTTAGTTCGAGATTTTCATAACTAATTACAAAATTAATGTGTAAAAATATGGCACAAAATATGGTTGCAAAGAAAATTTTTGGGATCCGAAAGAGATGTAATCGATGAAATAAGGGCTGGTATCCAAATTTCGTTGTTTTCAGCCCGGGGGAGGGGGGGGTATGAAGTACGAAATTGAAATCTAACTTTAGAACAATGTTCGGAAAAGGAATGAAAAATTTTTACCTTTTCCCTTAGTTTTAGTACTAGCAAATATAGAGAGTCATTCCATTTCAAAAACCTAGGGGCCTCCGCTCGACCATCTCCAATTAGGACAACTATTTTAGAGCTGTAGGCCTTTGAAACTAACCTATGCAAATTTTCAGCTTCCTAGATCCAAATCCTGAGCATCTAGGATCCTCGAAAAATGTGATCCAAAATGGCAGATCAACTTTTTGTGCCAAACTGCCGAGTTTACACCAAGTTTACAGAAAATTTTATTACACTTGAAGCTTGAAATTTTTGACGCTTGAAGTACAATTAGCTGTTAATACATTGAAGTATTTTTGGAAATTTGAGCCCATCAGATTCTTTATAGCAGGCATGTAAACTCGTGAAAAAGTGCGGAGGGAAATTTTTTCCTGGATTTTAGGTTGTCATAACATCTAAACAAAAGTAATTCAAAGGCTCGTACTTCTTGATTATATTGTAAAAATACTTGTTTTTAATGGGTTACAGTTTCAGAGCTTAAATATCTATTTTCTAAAAGATATTGTGATCCAAAGTGGCTATCAAAATTGTTCAAGTGAAAAGTAGCTTATTTTCAAAGTGCTGCAGCTCAAGTTTGTCACCTCGAATCTTCTTTTCGTTAATACAGTAAAATCCCTCTAATGCGGACACTTAACAAGACAAATTTTTTTAATCCGCACTACAGGGGTGTCCACAGGACAGGGATTTAATAATGCTATTTGCCTTGGAATCGGGGAATTAAATATTGTCCACATAAGAGGGGTGTCCGCTAGGAGTGGTTTTACTGTATCATCAGATTTTTCTTCGATGGTGTTCTTTTTTTAAAGATTAAAAAAATGAGCGAAAAATTCAGACTGTCGTATCAAATTGCCATGTTTGAGAGCAGGTTGCAAAAAATTTTATCACACTAAAAGTCTGAAATTTCAGGTGCTCAAATTACTTTTAGTTGTTGATATGCTTGAGTATTCTTATGAATTTGTGTTCATTAACTTTTATGTAGCACGTATGCAAAGTCGCAAGAAAAACGCTATGGAGAAACTTTTTCCTGGATTTTAGAAAGTCATAAATTCTGAACAAAAATGATTCGAAAGCTCGTACTTAGTAATTCTATTGTCAATACATATATTTTTAATGGGTTATAGTTGCAGAGCGTAAATATTGATTTTCAAAAAAATATTGGCTGCCAAAATCGTTCACATGAAAAATAGCCTATTTTTAATGCGCTGTAGCTCAAGTTTGTCCCATTGCATCTTCTTTTCCTTGGTATTATTAGTAAGACGATATTTTTTTACAATATTTTAAGCGGCCCTTTAAATTCAAAATATTTTAGCGGCCCTGTGCAGCCGCACAGTTTGTCACCCCCTTAGCACGGCCCTGGGCATGATTTATTAAAAATAAAAGAAAGATTTTCCAAGCGCCAATTAGGTGGAGGCGCTGTCATAACTTGGGGGTGCTTTGCTTACAATGGTACTGGTTCAGTTACATTTGTTCCAGGTAAAATGAATTCACAAGCATATCAAAATGTCGTCGCAAGTCATCTTTTACCAAATGCTGAGTTTTTTGCTGGAAAAAACTGGAAATATCAGCAAGACAATGTATCTATCCATTTAAGTAACAATAGAAAAAATTGGTTCCAAGTAAACAATGTTGAAACTTAGAAATAGCCAGCTAACTCTCCAGATCTCAAACCAATCGAGATCTTATTGGACGTCTTAGCAAGAGGAGCTTATGCAAATGGGAGACATTTTACTTCATCAATAGATCTGAAATCTACTGTCGAAGATGAATGGTATAAAACAGATCCCGAACTTTGTCAAAAACTGTTTTGTCTATGAAAACAAGAATATTTGAAGTAATTCAAAGAAGTGGCACCTAATGAAGCCCTTTTAACTAGGACCTCGGCGTGGCCTTGGACTCTTAAAACAAGAATACTATAAATGCTGCTGCAATGTTAAACATTCTTCATTGAGAATTAATCCTTTTTTCTGTATCACTTAAATCTCAGGCTAACCTGGAAATTAAGAAAAATTACTTCTTTAGTAGGGTCGTGGGCACTTGGAACAGCTTACTGGAAGAGGTGGTAATGAGCAAGGGGGTGGATAGCTTTAAGAGGGCCATTGATCTTTATTGGGGACTTATAAACTGACTAGGACCAGCCTAGCTGGGCCCAGAGCCTGTTGCTGGGCGTCACATTTATATTTACTTCAAAAGACAGGGAAGGAAATGAGAAATTTGGAGCAAAAATGGTGTAATCTCCTTTATAATGCTATATTTAAAAAGGAAACTGCACTAAAATGACAAGAACTACAAAACATACGAAAAATACATCACTTCTGTACACAAACACCGTTATATTAATAAAAAATAAAAAATCCAGATACTTAAGCTCATAATTTTTTCAAGCATTACTTCGTCTTACAATTAAATAAATCTCCATGGCATAACATACCTCTATTTTCAGAAATGACACTGTTTTCTATGGAAAAGGCATCTGTTGGTTTATAAACATGGATGGCATCAAAGGCAGAATGCCTCACTATAACCGCGTTCATGTGGGGTGGCTGGCCAACGACCTCCAAAGCCGGGGTCGCATTCCCATATGCATCCCGGCCTGCATACAGTATTCTCACATGCTCCAACTTGGATAGGGAGTCGTAACGCCGGACTTTATTCTCGACAGGTTCTTTCAGCTTCACTTGTGCACTTTGGAAGAAGATTCCCCGCCAGTTTGAAGAATCTACACTGCCTAGGTGTTTATCACATCGAATTCCGATGTCGGACTGGTAATCTGTTAAAAGAGAAATAAATTAGAATTAAATATTTATAGTGAAAAATGAATGAAAAAATGTACATAACATCATTATCATCACAGATAGGCAATACTTAGGATGAAAAAATAGGGTCTGTGAATTAATAAAACATCTTAAGTATAGACAAGCATGAGTTGAGATCAAAAGATCAAATATCAAATAGCCACTAGAATGTTTGCGAATAAATGGTCATAGTAGGCAGCTTGTATGAGGGGGCAACTGCCCTCTCACTTTCAAATGTGAAGGAGTTTTGCTCCTCTACTTATCCAAGTTCAAAATGAATGATCAACCGAAAAATGATAAAATTCATTGATTCAGATATTAGAAGAAATTATCTTAATATGTGAGAATTTTATATTTATAAGTTATTATTTCATGAAAATTAAAATGTAGCTTTGAATTCGAAAGGAGTCGAGCATGGGACCATCAGTTCCGATTTTTGAGGCCGTGTCACGAATTTTTTAGAGAAGGTCAATCAACATGGGCGGATTTATGGAGGGGCAGAGGGGGGCAATGCTCCCCCAGTTTTGGGAGGACTTTATGTAGTAAACAACACATCTTCCAAATATTTCAAAAAAAAAAATTATTATTATTATTTCTTTTTTGAATAGTTTAGAAGGGCATGGGTGGATTTAGAGGGGGGCATAGGGGCAATGCCCCCCAGTTTTGGGAGGACTTTATATAGTAACAACACATCTTCCAAAATCTTAAAACAAAAAATCATGACTTTTTCTTTTTTGAATAGTTCAATGAAAATGAAGAGAAAAGCGAATGTCCTTTTCTGATGAGAGAAAAGAAAAGGGGGGGGGGAACGAACATTAAATAAAAATAGTACAGCTGTCACTGGAGTGTTGAAAATGTGTCAAAATTCACTATTTTGAACTGAAAAAAATTTTGGGCAAGTATATGAATGAAAATATAGGCTAAACGAGCTATGCATTAAGCTGCAACACTTATAATAATTGACGATTATTTTAACAAATTAGAACCTAAAGCAAAGGGGGCAAAACTCCCCCCCCCTTAGCGCTAACAGAACGATCTACTCGTTATGATTTGTGTCCACATTTCAAGTATATTTATGCATAATATTTATGTTCCTAGTAGATTAATTGGCCTTTTGAGAAATTCTAAAAAACAAAAAACATAGTTTTTTTCCTTCTCTCTCTCTCTCTCTTTTTAAGAGAGAGAGAGAGAGAAAGAAAATAAACACTACCGCAAACTGAATAAATTTCAGTTATCTGAGTATTCTGATTAAATGAATCTTTTTACTTAGAGGGAGAGTACAATTTTACTTACTTTATAAATACTGTTTAAAAAGTAAGGTAAGTCATAATCATCTAAGTCTAATTGAGTCAGACCTTGTCATTATTAAAATCTAAATAATTGAGTCATCAAAAGTTTTGGAAAAATTTGCTGAAATTTTTTAAAAGTCTATAAAAACCTAACAAGATTGGTAAAATCGTAAAAATCCTTTAACCGTAAAAACTGACGAATTTTCGTAAAAATTACAAACGAATCAAGCAAAAATTTGCAGGTAAGAGTGAATTACAAACAGGGCCGAATTTGCCTATAAGGTAAACAAGCTATTGCTTAGGGCCCCTGCTTTGAAGTGGGTCCCCAACTCCCCCCAAAAAATTCATGATTCGTTCCTTAAAAAATGGAAATTGCTTGAAAAAAAAAACTAATTTCATTTTTAAGTGCTTGAAAATCTTGAATATTTGGAAAAGTGTGGTTACAAACCTTAAATTTTAAAATTTCGAACAAATGGTAGAGGGGGAGGAATGCCAAATTATGTCAAATTCAGCTCCTTGCTACATCCTGTATCAAAAATGTAAAAATCATGATTTTCACGTTCGTAACATTATTTGAAATAAATTTTTGTGACTCACATGTTTCATATCTTGCTATTTATTCAATCCTGAATGCAGTATTTTGGAAATTCTTTTGGTGTTGCTTGCTTTTATCTTACTTCTGCATATTGTCAATCTGTTTAGACCAAAAATAAAACTATACTCTACTTGTATTCCTCTTTGTTTTCTGTCCCACTTGCAACTGAATAGAAGTTGTTGTAATGAGAAATCTATAGTTTTTTTTCTTTTAAATTTAAAATAGCTATTTCTCACAAAGTTAGAACAGGACTGTAAAACTTTACACTCAAGTATTAAAATATCAGAGACTGGAAAGTACAAATGAAGTGTGTTAAATAATTTTATTTATTCTAGAGTCCTTGAAAATAATTAGATAAGTCTTTGAAAATCCTAAGCAAAGTGGGCTCCAATTACTTCTACTGCATATTGTTAATCTGTTTCACCAGGAAAAAAAATATACACTGCCTCTATTCCTTTTCGTTTTCTGCACTACTTATAATTTTTAAAAAAGTTGCTGTAATGAGAAATCTATAGTTTATTTTTTCTTTCAAACTTAAAATGGCTGTTTCTTACAAAATTTGAACAATACTGTATAACTGTATAATCTGGTCATCAATTTCTATGTCTATACAATTACCCTTTATAAGGCTTCAAAATGCAGAATTTTATAACCATTTTACAAAATTTCTTCCGGGGGAGAAACCCCCGGCCCCCCTAAAATTGGAGCCCTGGGTCACTCTCTTGATACCAGCTCCCTCTCTTTAGGTCAATTCAAAAAGGACAGCGTGAAAACACGTATTAATGAAAACGACACACAAAAAAGTAAAGCATGGACTTATGCATCACAGGAAACAGACAAAAACATGACAGGCAATAAAAATGTTGCTAAAAAAAAAAAAAAAAAATCCTGCCCCCCCCCCCCCCCCCCCAGCAACTCAGTCCTAAATCCGCCTATGTCAATCAACAATGACATTGAAATTAAATTTAAATGAAGTCAATTTTAGGGTCACTGCCCACATATTCTGCCTACACTTCTCCTTTGACCCCTATCTTTTGGGGGCACCAGATGCCTATGCAAATAGCAATACATGCTAGGTCCAAGACTCATAGCCATATTCTATAGGGTGTATCAATACAGCGTTTACAGATTTTCAGGGCAAATAGAGTACACTTAAACCATGGGAAATCACATTGCAATCCATGGTCGGAAACGTTTTCATGACGCCATAGTGACAACACGAAGCACAAGAAAAAGTAGGACACCCGGTCAAACCAGGATATCTGGCAAGCCTAGCCTTAGGCTACTACAATGACATAAGTCATGTAAATCTAAAAGGAACTGTTAACCTTTCAACAGGCATTTAGGGGGACAGAAAGCTGCAAATACCTCCACTCCTCCCTCATAGCTGTGAGAAATAAAACTTACTTAAGTGTGTGAATTAAGTTGTGTTTTCCACAATAGAAGGGAGAGACAGTAGATACCTAGTGTGTACCCCCTCCCCCCCCTAAGAGAAAAATTGGTACAATGGGTTTGCCAATCATACATTTTCTACAAACAATACAAACACATCAAGAATATCTTTTATTACACTAAAACAATTGTACTAACCCCTTTTAACTAAGCAAAGCAGATTGTAAAAAAAAAAAAAACTTTCAAGCAACTAATAAACAATGAAAATTGTAGTGTTCCAGAAATACAAAATGAAACTTCTTGAAGCAAAGTAAACAGAAAACTGAATTGAAGAAATTCAATGCATGGTTGTCAATTGGGGGGAGGGTCAGGTTTGCCCCTGGCTTTTAGTAACAGAATGGATTTGTGCATGCGTTATGCTTTTTCTATGTGGTATGTACTTGTATATACCTCCTCCCCCCCCCCTCCAGAAAACATTGAAATGACAAGTCTCTGGACGTATCCAACTATATGAAACATATTTAAGTGTAACTTTCGTAGAAAATATGCCTTGGAGGCTTGGAACGGTCTTCTGGCTTGAAGGAATCCCAAACCACATCATAGATGGTTACAAAATAGACATTTTTTTTTCTACAAATCAAATCTTCTCAAGAGACTTTCTGGTCTTAATTAAAAAATCTTGTGTTAAATGAAGAGAATATCTCTCTCTATGATCTGGATGAACTTCTAAATACAATAACAAAACACTTGTCCTAAATAAACATCGCAGAAAAGTCTTTTTTAAAAAGTCACACTTCAAAATATATAAACAAGTAAATAATAATAATTTAACTCATGTCATGTCCGAAAGACACGTGTTCGATTTTGATTACAAAACAAACCAACAGTCACCTTCGTGCTCCCATTGGCTGCTGAGAATCTGAGAAATAACGTCACCAAACGACACAAAAAAACTTTTGTAGTACACGCGTCATGGAGTGGTCATGGTTCTATCTTTTTTAACACTTAAGAGTCCCAAAAATAGCTTTTCACTCAAGAACGCAAAAACTCCCAAACTTAGTAATGCGTTCAGCAAATCGTGGTCCGTGGGTAAAGTCGATTTTGAAAACAGTCCGTTTAAGTTCATACTCATTAAGTAACATATTCACTGCAATCATTTGATATCGTGTGAAAACATAAAAAGCTCCTCCTCTTCAATCGGCATTGTATATAAGGTGTGTCTGTAGGATTGGCGTAGGGGGTTATTTGTCGAAATAGAAAGATTGGGCGCCGCAGATTGGGCTCTGGGAACATTGGGCGCCGAGCATTTTGTACGCCGGGAACTTTGGGCGCGGAGCATTTTGGGTGCCAGGAACATTGGGCGCAGACATTGAGCTCTATATAGTATCCTGGAGAGAAGCTACAATAGTGGAAACTTGAGCTCGCTTGGCGGGAGAAGGGGTAGAGTGGAAGACTAGATTTGTAAGATTATCGCTGTTTCGCTGGCGTTACGATTTTTGCTGATGCACTGTGCGATCGCTGATCTCATTGGATGCAACCAGTGGTGCAATAGCTGCGCTTTTTGGGAGGACGGCAGTTTTGTTTTTCTCTTGAAAGGAAATAATTGATGCAATTGAAACTTAAATGAAGTATTGTTGTGTTGTGTACCGTATCCTGTTGTAAAACCATAAAGGGTGGACTTGACACTTATATTTTATGTGAAATATGTTACAGTAGATAGTAGTACAAGTACTTATATTAAATTAAAAAAATAAAATAATCGCGACCTCGATTACCTCAACTCATTTTAAGATGAATCTCGCGGGGAAAAGCGCGCATCTTAAATTCAAATATTTTTTACAAGAAATGAGAAAACAAGCAAAAAGAAAGATAATCACAACTACTGAGTTTTGCTAGTCGTAAAAGCAGAATCATGAGAGAAAATTGAAAATTCCTTACTAAAATCAATTACAAGTGTTTTGTTTGTTAACTCATAAGAATTGACAGCAGATAAGAATTTTAAATGATTAAGCTTTCTACTATTGTGTGCCAATAATGAAATCGTTACCAATCGCGTAAATAAAGGCTTACAATTGTTCTTAAAACTTACTTCAGAAAGGTTATTTATACCTTCAGTTCAATATGAATCAAAAGCCCCAAACGAATTCTTTTGTAAGCAGGAAAAATGTGTTCTTTCGATTACTATCAACGGGTCAGTCCGAACACATATAAAATAGAATACTTTTTTTTTTTTTTTTTTTTTTTTGAGTAATTACGAATTGCGTACTATTCTCACTTATTTCCCAAGTTTGATGTTGCTCTGATTTTTCAGATTACCATGACGATGGTTGTTTTTAGTACTTATTTAAGAGCGAAAATTTCGCCTTCATAGTTACAAATCATTACCATGACGACGGTTGTCATTAGTATTTATTTAGAGAGCGAAATTGTCGTCATCATAGTTAGAAATCGTCAGCGGATTGGTTTTATTCATATTTATTTATTTTATTTTATTTTCAGGGCCCAACTCAATCAGACTTTACATATAAAAAAGAAGGTTTTTCTGGGTAAAATTACGTTTTTTCAGGCGAAAACACCTGTATGGATGAATTTAAACAGTAAAACTTTATCTGAATTCAAAATTTCCCGATTACTCATTTCCATCAGTTAACACTGATAAGAAATAAAAAATACATAACGTAATACGCTGTAAATAATCTTTATGATAAATGTACTGGTGGACATCGGCCATAAAATCAATCTTAATTACTGCATCCTTATCGCTATTTTATTTTTCATGGATATGCCTCGCATTATCTATTCTGGAAAATCATGAGTCATTCTTGAACGGGTGCAGATTTCTTTGCCATTTACATTCCATTTCATCTGTAGAAACATGAACTTCAACGAGTATGGTCCTATCGCAATTCGTGTTTGCGAAAAACTCAAGATGTCAAAATTCGAATGATTTTTTTTTCTCTAAATAACAGAGAACAGCACGGAAAAGGAAACGTAACTAAACTTCCAAGTGTTGCTACCCCCAAAAGTAGGATCAAGGGAAAATTTTAAATCTTTTTCAAAGCCTTTCTTGCTGAAATAAATGAGAAGTATTTTGTTTATTTAACAGAAACTGGCCGAACAGATAAAACTTTTAAATCAATGATCTTTCCCTCGTCACCAATCGCATACATGAATAAAAGCTTAGGATTAAAATGGATGATAAGGCTTATGACTGAAAAGACATCCGAAAAAAGCTTTTGTTGAATGTCTTTTCATCCATAAGCCCATTTCTTTTGCATTGATGAAGGCGTTCCTTGTAACACCGAAACACGTGTCTGCAGTAATCTGCAATTTGTGCTTTCTGACGTTGTTACTTCTTACTTTACTTTTCAGCACAAAGATATTTATTTATCTTATGTCATGGTTTTGAAAAACTGTTAGATTTATCAATGTGGTATATTTTCGTGCTATAATAAGTCACCTTTTACTATGTCTGTAAAGTTAATGTAACAGTTTTAGACACAATGCAGATATTTTAGTTCGATGGGGTCAAATTATGATGACATAGTCATTTCCTTTGCATCAGGTTTGAAAGCAACCTTTTATTTAAATATTGTTCACAGACAGTAGCGTAACTAGGGGTAGGCAGGAGTGGCATATTTTTTTTTACAAATGTATTGAGTTGAAATTTTATTCTTTCTTTCATCTTCATTTTTAGGAACAATTGGAAGTAATTGTACTATTATACATAGCATACAAGAACATGGACTTGATTGAAATAATGAGTTTCAATTCAGTCACAAACCTATTTTAGAAATATAAAAAAATATTTCACAAACAAAAATCCCCCATACGTGCAAGGGCGGACACAGAAATAATTTTTGGGAGGGGCACCGAAAGGTAACCCCCCCCCCCCCCCCGATACAATTAAAAAATAAAATAAACAATATCATGGGTTTTTTAATAATGTTTTCAAAAAGCCTTTAAGCCAATAAATCTTCTTTAAAGAGCAGAAATATTGTACAGTAAATTATTTCTAACCTGGACACTTATGGAATGGAACAAAAATATTCTGATTGGGGGGGGTGCACCATACAGGGGGATTGGATAAAACATTGTCGCCGCAAAAGCAACAGCAGGATATCGTACTATATGGATTCGCCCTCAAAATGTGTTCAGAATACGGGGGTGTTCACATTACGGAGTGTTCAAAGAGAAAGTCAATATTAATTTCTTCCAATGTGGTCGCAAAATCTTTTCTTTTCTTTTTTTTTTTTTTTTTTTTTTTTTGAAATTTTATACCTATAAACTGTTTAACCTTATATAATTTCACCATAATTGTATAAAAATACACGGTATTACTTAGAAACATTTTCATAATGATTAAACCAAGAGGATATTAATACATAATTTGTACTTTTTTCTATCAACGAAGAATGAATGAATAAACGATTTAAAATAATTAATAATAAAGTTGGGAATTTAGACATATTTTTTTTCCAACTATTTCTTTACATTGCAAAAGAAATAGTTCTCAAAAAGATGAAAATATAATGCGATACGTCACAAATCTGTAAAAAAAACTGGGAATTGTGTAAAAGGAAAATTGATAAGTTCTTTTCTTCAATAAATTCTTTTCTAACGATAAAATAAAAAAAAAATCTGTGATTCAAAAATTAGTATGTACCTCATAATTATAGCTAAAAGCCAAATTAAGAGGGTTTTTGTTTTAATGCTTTTGAAAAAAAAATTTTTTTTTAAATAAATATTATGAAGACAACACAATACTTACAAAATATCTGCTGAATATTTGAGAAAGAAAACCTAAAACTTCCCTGCAGAAAAGAGATAAACATACAAAAACAATATTGTGAATGTGAAAACCCTTGTTTTCGTTTTACTTTAATTTTCGCTAGCTCATCATTATCGCGAAATATTTAAACTTTCTGTTCTATTCACATACAATTCACTAAATTTTTTATCTCGCAAAGTCACCGATACGTTCATTTTCTCAAAAATTACGACTCGTGTAACTGTTTTTACAGAAGGTAAATGGTTAATAAATTGAAATAAATCTGCATTTGTTTAAAAAGTACTGTGTTAAATAATCCTACATTCTCGATGAAAAATACTAAAATTTTTAATTATACAATTAAAATTTGAATTAACAAATTATCTGTTAATTCTTACTCTTATTAAGCGAAACAAACAAAAAACGAAGGAAAAGAAAAACATATCTCCGAGCGCTCCGAGCGATGGAAGTTCCCTCCCTCTCCTTTACGTCATCTCACGTCACCCCGAGTCTTGGCAATAATGGTTGCCGAAAAAGAGCCAAATTTTTATTCTTTTACTAAATAAAAGTAAAGAATTGTTTTGTTTAGTGATAAGGTGTAACCTTCGAATCTCGCCAATGTTCCCCTCGTTAGGCTTAGGAGATGGTCTTAGCATTGGAGTCTACGAGGAAGCTCGCAAGCTTTAAAAAATATTTAAAAATAACCCATTTGCTTTTTGTTATCAAATGACCGGTTTTTAACTACATCACGTTGTCGGTCTGCTGAATATATACATCACTAAACAAAACAATTCTTTACTTTTATTTAGTAAAAGAATAAAAATTTGGCTCTTTTTCGGCAACCATTATTGCCAAGACTCAGGGTGACGTGAGATGACGTAGAAGGAGAGGGAGGGAACTTCCATCGCTCGGAGCGCTCGGAGATATGTTTTTCTTTTCCTTCGTTTTTTGTTTGTTTCGCTTAATAAGAGTAAGAATTAACAGATAATTTGTTAATTCAAATTTTAATTGTATAATTAAAAATTTTAGTATTTTTCATCGAGAATGTAGGATTATTTAACACAGTAACACTACTTTTTAAACAAATGCAGATTTATTTCAATTTATTAACCATTTACCTTCTGTAAAAAGTTACACGAGTCGTAATTTTTGCGAAAATGAACGTATCGGTGACTTTGCGAGATAAAAAATTTAGTGAATTGTATGTGAATCGAACAGAAAGTTTAAATATTTCGCGTGGCTTAAATTTTCGCGATAATGATGAGCTAGCGAAAATTAAAGTAAAACGAAAACAAGGGTTTTCACATTCACAATATTGTTTTTGTATGTTTATCTCTTTTCTGCAGGGAAGTTTTAGGTTTTCTTTCTCAAATATTCAGCAGATATTTTGTAAGTATCGTGTTGTCTTCATAATATTTATTTAAAGAAAAATTTTTTTTCAAAAGCATTAAAACAAAAACCCTCTTAATTTGGCTTTTAGCTATAATTATGAGGTACATACTAATTTTTGAATCACAGATTTTTTTTTTTTATCGTTAGAAAAGAATTTATTGAAGAAAAGAACTTATCAATTTTCCTTTTACACAATTCCCAGTTTTTTTTTTTACAGATTTGTGACGTATAGCATTATATTTTCATCTTTTTGAGAACTATTTCTTTTGCAATGTAAAGAAATAGTTGGAAAAAAAAATATGTCTAAATTCCCAACTTTATTATTAATTATTTTAAATCGTTTATTCATTCATTCTTCATTGATAGAAAAAAGTACAAATTATGTATGAATATCCTCTTGGTTTAATCATTATGAAAATGTTTCTAAGTAATACCGTGTATTTTTATACAATTATGGTGAAATTATATAAGGTTAAACAGTTTATAGGTATAAAATTTCAAAAAAAAAAAAAAAAAAAGAAAAGATTTTGCGACCACATTGGAAGAAATTAATATTGACTTTCTCTTTGAACACTCCGTAATGTGAACACCCCCGTATTCTGAACACATTTTGAGGGCGAATCCATATAGTACGATATCCTGCTGTTGCTTTTGCGGCGACAATGTTTTATCCAATCCCCCTTTATGGTGCACCCCCCCCCCCCAATCAGAATATTTTTGTTCCATTCCATAAGTGTCCAGGTTAGAAATAATTTACTGTACAATATTTCTGCTCTTTAAAGAAGATTTATTGGCTTAAAGGCTTTTTGAAAACATTATTAAAAAACCCATGATATTGTTTATTTTATTTTTTAATTGTATCGGGGGGGGGGGGCTGGGTTACCTTTCGGTGCCCCTCCCAAAAATTATTTCTGTGTCCGCCCTTGCACGTATGGGGGATTTTTGTTTGTGAAATATTTTTTTATATTTCTAAAATAGGTTTGTGACTGAATTGAAACTCATTATTTCAATCAAGTCCATGTTCTTGTATGCTATGTATAATAGTACAATTACTTCCAATTGTTCCTAAAAATGAAGATGAAAGAAAGAATAAAATTTCAACTCAATACATTTGTAAAAAAAAATATGCCACTCCTGCCAACCCCTAGTTACGCTACTGTCTGTGAACAATATTTAAATAAAAGGTCGCTTTCAAACCTGATGCAAAGGAAATGACTATGTCATCATAATTTGACCCCATCGAACTAAAATATCTGCATTGTGTCTAAAACTGTTACATTAACTTTACAGACATAGTAAAAGGTGACTTATTATAGCACGAAAATATACCACATTGATAAATCTAACAGTTTTTCAAAACCATGACATAAGATAAATAAATATCTTTGTGCTGAAAAGTAAAGTAAGAAGTAACAACGTCAGAAAGCACAAATTGCAGATTACTGCAGACACGTGTTTCGGTGTTACAAGGAACGCCTTCATCAATGCAAAAGAAATGGGCTTATGGATGAAAAGACATTCAACAAAAGCTTTTTTCGGATGTCTTTTCAGTCATAAGCCTTATCATCCATTTTAATCCTAAGCTTTTATTCATGTATGCGATTGGTGACGAGGGAAAGATCATTGATTTAAAAGTTTTATCTGTTCGGCCAGTTTCTGTTAAATAAACAAAATACTTCTCATTTATTTCAGCAAGAAAGGCTTTGAAAAAGATTTAAAATTTTCCCTTGATCCTACTTTTGGGGGGTAGCAACACTTGGAAGCTTAGTTACGTTTCCTTTTCCGTGCTGTTCTCTGTTATTTAGAGAAAAAAAAATCATTCGAATTTTGACATCTTGAGTTTTTTCGCAAACACGAATTGCGATAGGACCATACTCGTTGAAGTTCATGTTTCTACAGATGAAATGGAATGTAAATGGCAAAGAAATCTGCACCCGTTCAAGAATGACTCATGATTTTCCAGAATAGATAATGCGAGGCATATCCATGAAAAATAAAATAGCGATAAGGATGCAGTAATTAAGATTGTGATTTTATGGCCGATGTCCACCAGTACATTTATCATTAAAGATTATTTACAGCGTATTAAGTTATGTATTTTTTATTTCTTATCAGTGTTAACTGATGGAAATGAGTAATCGGGAAATTTTGAATTCAGATAAAGTTTTACTGTTTAAATTCATCCATACAGGTGTTTTCGCCTGAAAAAACGTAATTTTACCCAGAAAAACCTTCTTTTTTAAATGTAAAGTCTGATTGAGTTGGGCTCTGAAAATAAAATAAAATAAATAAATATAAATAAAACCAATCCGCTGACGATTTCTAACTATGATGACGACAATTTCGCTCTCTAAATAAATACTAATGACAACCGTCGTCATGGTAATGATTTGTAACTATGAAGGCGAAAATTTCGCTCTTAAATAAGTACTAAAAACAACCATCGTCATGGTAATCTGAAAAATCAGAGCAACATCAAACTTGGGAAATAAGTGAGAATAGTACGCAATTCGTGATTACTCAAAAAAAAAAAAAAAGTATTCTATTTTATATGTGTTCGGACTGACCCGTTGATAGTAATCGAAAGAACACATTTTTCCTGCTTACAAAAGAATTCGTTTGGGGCTTTTGATTCATATTGAACTGAAGGTATAAATAACCTTTCTGAAGTAAGTTTTAAGAACAATTGTAAGCCTTTATATACGCGATTGGTAACGATTTCATTATTGGCACACAATTGTAGAAAGCTTAATCATTTAAAATTCTTATCTACTGTCAATTCTTATGAGTTAACAAACAAAACACTTGTAATTGATTTTAGTAAGGAATTTTCAATTTTCTCTCATGATTCTGCTTTTACGACTAGCAAAACTCAGTAGTTGTGATTATCTTTCTTTTTGCTTGTTTTCTCATTTCTTGTAAAAAATATTTGAATTTAAGATGCGCGCTTTTCCCTGCGAGATTCATCTTAAAATGAGTTGAGGTAATCGAGGTCGCGATTATTTTATTTTTTTAATTTAATATAAGTACTTGTACTACTAACTACTGTAACATATTTCACATAAAATATAAGTGTCAAGTCCACCCTTTATGGTTTTACAACAGGATACGGTACACAACACAACACTACTTCATTTAAGTTTCAATTGCATCAATTATTTCCTTTCAAGAGAAAAACAAAACTGCCATCCTCCCAAAAAGCGCAGCTATTGCACCACTGGTTGCATCCAATGAGATCAGCGATCGCACAGTGCATCAGCAAAAATCGTAATGCCAGCGAAACAGCGATAATCTTACAAATCTAGTCTTTCACTCTACCCCTTCTCCCGCCAAGCGAGCTCAAATTTCCACTATTGTAGCTTCTCTCCAGGATACTATATAGAGCTCAATGGTTACTATACAGCTCAATGGGCGCAGAGCACTTTAGGCCCCGGGAACATTGGGCACAATGTGCTCGGCGTCTAAAATGCTCAGCGCACCCAAAGCGCACGACGCCCAAAGTTTCTGGCGCCCAAAATGCTCGGCGCCCAATCTTCCTAAGACCGATTATTTATCGGTAACGATTGTGTGAAGATACGAAAGTACATTCACACCGATCTTCGAACAGGCCCCTTTATAAGCTTAAAATTTATTAATTTAATTGCTTCAGACACCATTATTTCGTCAATTAAATCAAAATTATGACTTTCTTTCAATGAACAAAATTAACTGAAAATATTCGTCCTGATGAAAGTCAGATATGTATTAAAAAATTATCTTTTTTACATAATAATTATTTGAACATATCATAATGCAAAATAATAATTTGTTTATCATATTGAAATTGAACTTTCAACGACATTATGACAGGTGGACACTTCATGTCTGAGTCTGAGGGCGTCGCACAAATAGCGTGTGCAGTCGGGTGATCCGTGATGTTTGTAGTAACAGTTTCTTAACAAATAATAATAGCTACTTTATGAAAAATTGCTGCATGTAATTACTTTTGAATTTGGTTACAACTGATAGCATGCATGTAACAATCAGCGCCTGATTTACCATTACGTCCAGAAAGGCCGGTTTAAAGGCTCCTAAAAATTATAGGTCGATCTACAAATTTTACCAAAAATATGACTTTTTTTCTTATGGTGTTTAAAACCACACACAAGGACGATATATAAAAGAGCATAGCAGGGTGGAGTTGAGCATAAAAATAGCCATTTTTTTGCTATTGAGCCTTTCGCTTAGGTTGTTGAAAACCTCTGAGTGCCTTAAACGTTTTTAGCAAATGTAACAGGGTGGTGACAAGAACTGTGAAAAAAAGTTCCCTGACTTTTCCCTGATTAAGTTCACCAAATTTCCCTGATTTACATTACCAATGATAATGGTTTTCTTTCCTTGCTCTAATAGAAATCCATTGTATGTTTGTATGAAATGCAATATTTTAAACGTTTTAAGTTGTGTAAAGTTGTTGAACTAAAGATATATTTAAAAAAGATGCTACTTTTTTAATAAAATGGTTGAAAAAAAGAAAAAAAAACATATAAAGTCAATTTTTTTGGGGGGGGGGGGAAACCCCTACAAAACTGTATATTAAATTTTTCTACAATGGAAAGATTATAGAAAATTATAAAAAAAAAAAAAAAAAAAATACTTTACTTCCAGAAACTACTTATCATAAGAATTTTAAGAAACTATTAAAATCACTCTTAAAAATATATGTGTATTTATGATAGAATAAAAAAGTAACTGAAATTATTTTGAACTAAATTTTCAAACAGTATAATAACTGTTGCAAGAATTACAAGTAATAGTGAAATAATAGAAGTAATGTAGTTATTCTTATATAACTAATTGACATATTTATGCAAAACAGATGAAACCATTTGACATCCATTCATAGGGAGCTTTTTTCTCATCAAGAACATAGGTTTTAATGAATGAATACAGCATTTTAACAATAAAAAATAAAGATATTTGCTTAAGTACACAAATTAACTCTATTTTAAATGATTTCGTATGTAACGAAAAAAAATCTTAGATTGCTTTGTAACAAACAACTTTGAAATGCAAGAAAAAAAAGCAATTTCAAAATTTATAGAAGAAGAATACAACTTGGTTATAAAATAAAAGAATCATTTTTTCGTCTGAAGAAAAGAAAATCTTTATAATCTGTAGCGACAACAAATAGTATAACGGCAAAAAATAAAGTTTTTTTTTATTGAAAGTTCATTTTAGCAATTAAATTAAAAGCGCGAAGAAGTGATAAATTTTAAGCCTTTATCAGTATTAATTCAAAAACCAAAGATTTTTTTCTTGAAATCATGATTACAGTACGCTAATTACTTCGAAACAATGGAATAAAGGCAAAGAAGCTTAGGCATTAATGAAGGCTTCCTCTTTGCCTGTACGGTTGTTTATTTTACGTAGCATTGAAAGCGTGAAAAGAAATTTCAAGCGAGGTAAAATAAACAACCTAACAGACACAGAAGCAATCTTAGGAAGTTCATCCTGTGGTTAATAAGTAAGAATCAATACTTTGACGTTTAGGAAAAAAGTTGCACAAATGTGGCAGTGTATAATCGCACCTCATTAATTTTACTTTTTTTTGAACAGATAATTTGCAGAAAATGCGTAGGGAATCAGAGTACATAATTTTGTAAAGCAAAAAAAAAAAAAAAATTTTTTTTCTTCATAAAATCAATTTTCCCTGATTTTTTGTTATTTTTTTCGAAATTCCCTGACTTTTCCCTGATTAATAAAGTTCCCTGATCTCCCTGATCTGTCGCCACCCTGTGTAATTACAGAGAAGGTGTGCGGTTGAGTACTTTCGCCAATTGTAGTGTTCAAGGGTGGAGGGCCCTGCAAATGTTTTGGGCTACTATTCTGAAATTTCTAAATGGTTCAGGCACTGGGTAATAATGTATTGGGCGGTTCGCGGCAACTAACTTTCAGGCTGCGAGTAGTTCGCAGATATCTGTAGATTGGGACTGATGAATATGGCTCGAAAAAGGAGAGAAGGGGACGGCAAGATGACTAACATTCTAAAGCAGGAAAATATGAATGAGGGCAGTTCGATAAATACCTTCCACAGAGAGGTTATTCAACTCATTCCAAGCTTGACGGTCAGCGAAAGTTCCAAATAATTGGCTGAATAGATATTTATTTAATATTGCCATCGAGTCCCAATGATGTCAAATAAAAAGTGACAGAATAAAGGCTGGCCAAGCAAACAGAGGACGCAGAGAACAAACGAGAGAGCAGAGCACGGGTCACGGACGCCGACCTCCTGTCCTGCATTGTCCACTGAGGGAAAGCAGGCATGAGCAATTAAGCGAAAAATAGCTGAAGCGAGGGAAAGCTATTTTTCCAACAGCATTGACCTTGGATAATTACCGTCATTGACCTCAACGGGATATTGGACAGTCTGGGCGAAAAGGAAAGGGATTAGTCGCTGCGTCTTTGCTGATGGTACGTAACTTTTGGGGGTTGGCACAGGTGTCCAGACCTCAGAGTAAACCCCTTTTGAAATCACTAGAAGAGCCCTCCGAAACAGGGCTAATGAGAAGCCATATCAGAGCCTACTCGAAAACTGGCCCTTTAGAGGGCCAGAATCTGAATTGGAGTAATATAAAATATATGTTTTATTTGGGAAACTTGACCACACTGACAAGGGGTTCACCTTGGCTCTCGGTGGCCCTACTGCGAAGGCCTCGGTCAATTTTCTTTATCACGTTACATGTCTTTACCCTCGGCGCGATAATGTATTGGTGATCACTCTTGAATTATACAAAGCATTTCTCGTCAAAAAAAAAAAAGCAACAAATAGCAGTGTGTCGGACCTTCGATTTTTCCAATCCAGGGCAAAACCTTAAAATTCCCACCCTAACTTATCTTCTTCAAAGTTTTTATATCGAGTTTCAAAGACAAAAACATAGGAATAATGCAAATTTTCCGCCCCCCAAGAATTGCCGTCCGGGCAGGCACCGGCTTGCTCTCCCCTCAGGACTGAAATGGTATTCTAATTCTGTTGAAATTCGTTGGCGCGTCAAATTGGCATATGATGAAAAAAATATTACTCAATAAAGTTCATTCAAGAACGAAATTTAAAAACAAAAAGAAAAAACATTCGCAGTGTCCAAGATTCAAATAGGAAATAGTCAGTGATGAAAGAAATCTTTACTAGTAACGCACTGAAATGTTACCCAAACTCGGAAATGTAATAATTCATCGACATAATATTTGTGCTCCTCATAAGGAAAGGAGCTTCAGCTTCCTCATTGGTTGGCAACTTAGAAGTAATTTAGAAAGAACAACGAATTTTTCTGTTCGATCGAAATTCAACAAATTAGTTAACATGTAGGATGTAAAGAATTATTTTAGATTTTCATTAATGCTGATTACATCCTGGTAAAACAACTTTGTCCCCATTTCCCCGAAAACGACAATTAAACAAGATCATTTACTATTCAATTTGACACTAATGTCTCATATTATTTACTACTATGGAATGACTAACCTGGTATGTGAGAAAACAATAAATCTTTTTCGACGTAAGACATATCAAATGACACATACACAAAAAAAAGTTTTGAGAATTTTACGGATACATATCCGTCACTGATTAAGGAAAAGTATACGAATAGGTTTAAAAGAAGTCTTTATTTGTGCATCCGAATCAATAAATCAAACCTCACTGATTGTAATTCACCTTTGTACTTAAATTCGTTCGATTGAAATGAAAAAAAAAAAAGAAAAAAAGGAACACGGATACAGAATTAAATGCTAAAAGGTGATACATTCAAACGTTAAGTTCCAAATAATTCCCAACGATAGCTTTGTACCTATCTTTGTTGCCATAGCGGATAGCGGTCTATTTTGTTTTTTTGTTTTTCCCTCTCCTTATTTGTTTTCTTTTTTGTTAAAATTGGAAATATATTTTTTAAGATACTGTTTTTATTACTTTTGCTTAAAAATAGAAGATTTATTTATTTGTAATTAAATAATAACAGATTTTTTAAAAAATACCAAAAATACCAGCAATTTTTGATAATGCACTCAAAAGGATAAAATAACTTTTCTGGTTCAGAAAGGACAATTTAAGAATTCCTGTAGTTTTCGAAAATTCCAAGAAAATGACACCACAAACGAAGAAAACTTCGAGTGTTGAAAAATGAATATTTTTCTTATTCGGAAAGTTTTGTTTGAAATAACTAGAACCGCACTTTTCTTTGTTTGTGGTGTCATTTTTTTGGAATTTTCAAAAACTACAGGAATGCTTAAATTGTCCTTTCTGAACCAGAAAAGTCATTTTGTCCTTTTGAGTGCATTATGAAAAGTGCTTGGTATGTTTTAAAAAATCTGTTATTTTATTCTTTTTGTGTAAATGTATTTCAGAAATAAAATAATTTTACCCTCACGAAACTTCACCTTATTTTTTCATTAGGTGCTCGGTACTAAAAGGGAAAAAAACTTATATACATGTCTAAAACTTTAAGCTGTGGGCACTAAAATTTAATCTTTGTTCCTCTCTAGGATTCATGCTTGCTAATTTCATGCTTGCTTCAGAGAATGATTCCTTGGTCAAAATTTTCATTATGATTGCTTTTAACATTGCTGCTGCAAGGCAACAAAATTTGTAACACTGGGTTTTATATTTAAAAATTTAATAGGGAAATTACATGAAATTTGCTGTTTTCCATCCTAACTGAAACAATAATTTTATTTTAGAATTTTAATTTTTCAGCGCTAAGTTGTTCCTTAAGATTAAAGCAAATCATTTAGTGAAATCCCGAAGTCTCTAAGTGGTCTAGTTATATAGAGATATAAGCAAAACCAGGCCTCAGATTTCTCCGTGACAATCAGGCCAAGTATAATAAAAGTGCTTAAAAATGTCAAAGAAGGAACTTAAGAAAATGAAAATTGAAAATAGAGGAGTTGTGGTTTTAAGTTTGTGATAAAGAACAATTGAATACTTCCATGTTTCTCAATACTTACTAACCAGGGGTGCAAACAGCACCATTGAAATAGTCTGACACAGTAGTGTAAGACTAAACTCGATTCCAGTGCTGCCTAAGCTTTTTTTACCCGAGGACCACACGTCATATTGGAAGGAATCTCTCACTGGCCAGAACACATATATAATCTACATATCACATAATCTACATATCATCACATATAAATTTTATCTAAGTAACCTGAGAAAATGAAAGAAATTAACAAACCAAGAATTGCTATCATTACCACATCACATGCTTATTTTAAGGATACAAAGTTTCATCCGTTTTTTAGAAACCTATTTCTGACTATTTTGACTTCAAATTTGCAACAGTCGTTCTCAATACCGAATGAAGATTATCGGTTGTTTTGGAAGGCTCCAAAACCAGGGAGGTTAAAGGGGAGGAGATAAATCTTTACTATGTAGAAGTGGCAACGTTCGTTCACTTTTTCCAGAGGACGCTGTATGTGCACAGCTCCCGACAATCGCAGCAGATCAATGTAAATGATGCTAAGTTTCTCATTTTTTTAGAAGCAGCTATTAAAGCAAAAAAAAAGAAAAAAACTACTGGAAATTGGTTGTAAAAAGGGGCCAATATAGTGGACGATGTACGGCTTTCGTCCACAGGAAGTTAGCGCAGTATTTGATGGAAAAATTTATTTTATTTTTCATCACCAACTTGCCGAATTCGTCTGCTATTAATATTGCGCTGTGCGATGTTTTATTTTTTACGAGTTGGAATGTTTCTATTCCTGTAAATAATTGACGAAATGAGAATGTAGTAGAATTAATTACGTAAATACTTTTTTAATTAGTTGTAAATTTCGTGACATGTTTCGAGAACTAATTAAAGCGAAATAATTTTTTGCTTTCACGACCTTTAACAGATAAAAACAAATGTTAATGTTCTATTTACTTAACTTCAAGTTGATATTGATTATAATAATTCACTCACTGCTTAAACAGAATTGTTATCATTATTTTTTCATTATTGCATTTTTTCGACAACGAAATGGGAAAAAAAATCGAGAAACCTTATTCATTCAAAAAATTATACCTAGGAACGCTTTTTTGAGATAGTTTGTGGGGTTTTCTGTTGAAATTAATCATGTTTTTGAAAATTACAATTTACTCTTTTTGGACATGTATTTTTTAAACAGGGCCGATCCTAGGGTGTCGGCCGCCCGTGTGCAAAGACCTAATGTGCCGCCCCTGGCCCCTCAAGTGTAATTTGCATATTTTGACTAATCTTTAACGTCTATATAAATCTTTCTTTAAATTTCTATCCCAAGTTCGAATTTAAAAAGGGGACGGGGGGAAGAAGAATGATCTTATAAAAAAGATGAATTTTTTTATAATAAGAAACTTCTTAGGTACAATTTATATCTTTGAAGAAAGTAATAGGTACCAAAATTTACTAGTCGTAAAAACGCATTTTATGGTCTTTCTTCGGTGACATCAGAGAAGGGGAAGCGTGGGGGGAGGTGTCAGGGGTTCAGGGAAGGAGGATTGCTCCAAGAAAATTGTCGAAATTGGCTTTTGAAAAATATTTTTAGTTAATCTCTAGTTGTGATCGGTTGCAAGGACAAAAGAGTCAAGTATATTCAAGGTGCATGAAGAAATTTTCGAAATTGACGTCAAATATCGCAATTTTAGGAACCTTTTCGAGACTTTAGGTGAAAGTAATGTTGCAGTTCTTTCCTAAAATTCTTTCAAAATTAAAATCAATTTGAAGCTATTTTTTAAGACCGTAGCTTAGGAAGGATCGGCGTTCTTCCCGAAAAATCTCCGAAACTGAAATTTTAAACCCGCAATTTTGGGTTACCTTTGTTGACGTTGCAAGAGGGAGGAAGATTCAATTGTCTCCCATCGAAAGATTTTGAAATCTAAGTTTAAAACGCAAATTTAGGCCGTCTTTGGTAACGGTAGGGGATCTGGCGGCTATCCTCCGATAATTTCTCGACACTATTTTTTCAAAAAACCGCTTTTGGTTATATTTGAAAACAATAGGGGAAACGTGAAAATATTCCGAACCAAAATACTTTTCGGAACTGAAATCCATTGTAGGCTGTTTTCTGAAGGAAGGGTTTTGGAGCTAGTAAGCGAATATTTCTAAAATCACAATTTTATATTATCTTTGGTGACGTTAACAAAACTGAGGAGCTTCTACGGATCTTTCGGACATTTTTCAACATTAATGTCTGAAAAATATTACTATAGACTTTTGTCCACCTCACCTCGACGATTGATGGATATGCCCTAGCACCATAAAAAGTTACATAAGCCTGGCAGTTCTCCTCCTGAATTCTTTAGAAAAATAAGTCCCAAAATCGTATTTTAAGCATTGTTTGATAACGATGCGACGAAGAGCGGGCGAGGGTTCAGTGTGCCCTCACGAACTGTGTTTTTGATACTGAAGTCAATTTCAAGCTAGTTTAGGCAGGAAGCTGTAGCTCCACGGAACTGTCTAAAAACGAAATTTTCAGGTATAGTGACTGCGTTGGAGAAAAGGGGGATCCAGGGTCTTTCCCCAAAAGTTCTTGAAACTGATGTTTGAAAAACGCAATTTTAGTTTGTCTTTCAATACGTTAAGTGAGGGGGGGGGGTGGAATTAGGGGCTTCTCTAAAGACGCTAATTGAGACTGTCTTTGGTAGTAATGTTTGCGAATGGATTTCGGGGTCCTCCAACGCAAAAATTTTGAAAAATGCCAAAGCAATTTTATATGACTTTTGATGATAGGAAGGGCTGTCGTCTGAAAACACGTTTTGGATTTTGGAGCCAACATATTAAGGCTATGTTTGATTAAGTTAAGGTGGAAGAGGTGAATCAGAGATTTAGTTGGGTTTTTAAGATCGATGGTTCAACCAGCGAAATTTTCTGAAAGTAAAGTCCTAGAAAAGCAATTTTAAGACTTTAGTTTCGTCAAGGAGGAAATGGCATCCTTTTGGATCTTCGTTTTGCAGCTACATTTAAATTTGCTTCCCGGGACAAGGGCCCTGTCCTCCTACCTGATCTAAAATCGGGCAGTTTATTCAAGATTCTAATCAGAAAAATTGTCTTAAAGGAGGAAAAGTACAACATTTTGGTTCGTCATTCATATATGTTACTCTCAAGGGAGTCGCAATTTTCCACTTTCTCTCCAACGCATCCTCGATTGTTAAACACAGAGTTTGTTACACAGTTTGTTGCTTGAAATGCTTGCGAGAGTATCTAATCAGTATAGCTTTTTTTTTTAAATAATTTAAATAAAATATGTCTTCATTGTTTAGGTCTTTAAAAGCTTGGAGGGTAAACATTAGTGGCCGCCCTCGGTTCTCCTTTTAGACGGCACCATTTCATGCTTCAGAAGGGGGCCTTTCCCCTCCCCTGTATCCATGCCTGATTACCGGTTCTGTCACAAACTTTGCAACCAAATGAAGCATGTTGTTAAGAGTAGATATTAATGGACAATGAACCAACACAATGTTTCCTAACATTCTATTTTTCTTAAACTATGCTATGCTGTCGTGAAATCGACACATACTTTGACAATTGAACATTTAAAAATCAGCATATTTATTCTACTTATTATAAGTTATCTTGTGAGAAATTCGTGAGGAATTTTGCTTGATTATAAGAACTATATGATGTGGCCTACGGCCGCCCCTTGCTTTGGCCGCCCTTGTGCGGCGCACACTCTGCACACCTGCTAGGATCGGCCCTGTTTTTAAATGAAAAAGGTTTCCTGATTTTTTTTCGATTTGGTTGTAGAAAAAAATGCAATAATAATAAAAAAATAATAACAACAATTATGTCTAAGCAGTGAATAAATACATGAATAAAATGATTATAATCAATATCAGCTTGAAGTTAAGTAAATAGAACATTAACATTTATTTTTATCAGTTAAAGGTCGTGAAAGCAAAAAATTATTTCGCTTTAATTAGTTCTCGAAAAATGTCGCGAAATTTACAACTAATTAAAAAAAGTATTTACGTAAATAATATTACTACATTCTCATTTCGTCAATTATTTACAGGAATAGAAAAATTCCAACTCGTAATAACTAAAACATCGCACAGCGCAATATTAATAGCAGACGAATTCGGCAAGTTGGTGATGAAAAATAAAATAACTTTTTTCATCAAAATACTGCGCTAACTTCCTGTAGACGAAAGCCGTACATCGTCCTATATATTGTCCCCTTATTACAACCAATTTCCAGTAGTTTTTTTCTTTCTTTCCTTTAATAGCTGCCTCTGAAAAAAAAGAGAAACTTAGCATCATTTACATTGATCTGCTGCGATTGTCGGGAGCGGTTCGCCGACAGCGTCCTCTAAAAAAGTGAACAATCGTTGCCACTTTTACATTAGCAATCCCGTAGGACATTTCTCTCCTTCTTCCTACTCCGTGTCCAAAACATAGTTTTCAATCGATGACATTGAACATAGCGAGTCACCCGGATCAGCTTCGCGGGCCGAGCACTAATACCATAATTTTTTTAAAATTAGCTGTACAAAAAATAATACTAACAAAATAATAACACAGACACAACTTCGGAAAAATTCTATTGTGCTCAGTGAAAAATTGCTTTTTTGAACGATTATTTCCTGGCCGAAGTAGACAGACCAATTTAAAGCATACGTAAATGATAAAATTAAAAAGGTTCGAAAAAACAATAGTTTATTGATACGTGTAACCGGCTGCGTTCGCCTCTTAGCTGATAGAGTAAGAGCCCATGGGTGCCAGACATACGTCATAGTATAAAGGCCCCAAATTTTACTGCGTAAGCGCACTGGAGCAGGTATGAAGGGTTCGCTATTAGTTAAGCTGACTCGCGCTGGCTTTGGCGGGCAAGAGGTAGCAAAGGCGCGAAAAAATGGTGAACAAAAACATCATAGTATAACGCGTGATTTTTTAATATTTTATTAGGGGTACTATTACGAGTTAAACCTTACAAAGCCAGACACTTAGCACGCTGGCTTTGCGCAGCCAGACACTTCAAAGCAGGAAAAAAATGGTACACAAAAACATCATAGTATAAAGCGTGATTTTTTTATATTTTGTAAGGGATGCTACTAGGAGTTACGCCTTACAATGCCAGACACTTCGCACGCTGGCTTTGCGCAGCCAGACACTTCAAAGCAGGGGGAAAATGGTGCACAAAAACATCATAGTATAAAGCGCGATTTTTTTTATGTATTGCAAGGGGTGCTACTAGGAGTTACGCCTTACAATGCCAGACACTTCGCACGCTGGCTTTGCGCAGCCAGACACTTCAAAGTTGGGAAAAATCGTGTCCAAAAACATCATAGTATAAAGCGTGGTTTTTTTATATTTTGTAAGGGGTGCTACTAAGAGTTACGCCTTACAATGCCAGACACTTTGCACGCTGGCCTTGCGCAGCCAGACACTTCAAAGTTGGGAAAAATCGTGTCCAAAAACATCATAGTATAAAGCGTGATTTTTTTATATTTTGTAAGGGGTGCTACTAGGAGTTACGCCTTACAATGCCAGACACTTCGCACGCTGGCCTTGAGCAGCCAGACACTTCAAAGTAAATCGTGTCCAAAAACATCATAGTATAAAGCGTGATTTTTTTAATATTTTGTAAGGGGTGCTACTAGGAGTTACGCCTTACAATGCCAGACACTTCGCACGCTGACCTTGCACAGCCAGACACTTCAAAGTTGGGGAAAATCGTGTCCAATACATCACACATCTGCACATACATCACAAATAATGAAATGCCATTCATTGATGCCATTAGCCAAGAGCGCAATATTTAATTCGCATCTTTACTCACATGTAGTGGCAACGATATAGTTGATAGCAAGCGCAGAGCGCAATACTTATTTCGCTTTTGAATTATCATAACCTTGAAACGCGGTAGACAGCAAGCGTAAACATTCAGCGCGCCAGTGGAGATGCGCCAAGGTACATCATTTGTGTCGTCATAAAGACCACGCCTTATTTTCAAAATCGGACAGTTTAAAAAAATAATTAAAAATTAATCGTCGGGAAACTGAAATTTTTTCTCGCTCCATGTTTTTTTTTTTTTTTTTTTTGCTTATTCTATCAACTTTAGTGACTAAAAGAAATACTTTTGGCTGATGGAAACAGCCCCTTTACGAAATTTTGAAACTGTTTTTTACTTTGTTCGATATCAATAACCTTGACCTATGTGTATAAGAGTGACGGTGTTTCTTTCTTTCTTTGTCTGTTTGTTTGTTTGTACCCGATGGGCAGAAGCCCCCATAGCACCTGCAGCTTTGAAACTTGCCATAAAATTCGAACGTACCCCGGGGGTATGCACCTCGAAGCCCAAATTCTAAACTTTTGATTATTTTTTTTTCTTAATTAATTTTTTTTTTGTTACAGATCCCCAACCAATCGCGCCGGGAAAATAATTTTTTAACATTAGTGCAGGGAATTTAATTTCAAATATGAGGGCCGAAAAAATGTGAAGATTTTGGTTTTTTTACGAATTTTCGAAATAACCCTTTATTTTGCGTTTTTTCCTGTGTTTAATTTTTTCTAAACCCATCCCGCAAAAAGTATGGGAATTTCTTTCTGAAAATTTAGTATGTAGTAGTCAAAACATTTATCCCTCTTCAGAAGAAGAAAGTTTTCAAATATACGCGATAGCTTTTTTTTTTTTTTTTTTTTTTTTTTTTTCAATTTTTTAATGAAACTTCGAAAAAAAAACCTTTATTTTTCGCTTTTTTTTTGCGTTTAAATCTTTCTAAACCCATCCCACAAAAGATGCGTGATTTCTTTCAGAAAATTTAATATGCAGCAGTAAAAACATTTCACCTTCTTCAGAATTTTTTTCCAAAAATATGCAATTGCTCATTTTTTACAATTTTTTAAAACACATCGTATCTTCCAGCAATGGCCCACGGGGAATAAACTTTCTTCCTTTTACAACTTAGCTGTGACGTCATAATAGTGCGAAAAGGTACCTTCCAATTGCTGTGACGTCCTGCCTAGATTTCGATTCGATATTGAGTAATTGAATCTAATTCGCTGCAACGTTTCTTTTTCTTTTTTTTTTTTGCTTTTGCTAACGGTAGCACTTGCTTTTTTATTTACTTTTTTCAACTTAGGAATGCTTTCTTTTTTGAATCATCCCTCCCCCGCTGGACGTTTCGCTGTATCATTTTACGTTACATATTTGCGTAATTAATTTAATAAAAATATTGAGGGGTTTTTTTTTTTGGAAAACGCTATTTCTTGCACACTACGGGAAACAAGGAGGGTTTTTTTTACTCTATTTAATTAAATGAATTAAGCTCCTAATAGCACCATTTACAAAATATAAAAAAATCACGCTTTATACTATGCTGTTTTTGGACACCATTTTTCCCAACTTTGAAGTGTCTGGCTGCGCAAGGCCAGCGTGCAAAGTGTCTAGCATTGTAAGGCGTAACTCCTAGTAGCACCCCTTACAAAATATAAAAAAAATCACTCTTTATACTATGATGTTTTTGGACACGATTTTTCCCAACTTTGAAGTGTCTGGCTGCGCAAAGCCAGCGTGCGAAGTGTCTGGCATTGTAAGGCTTAACTCCCATTAGCACCCCTTACAAAATATAAAAAAATCACGCTTTATGTTATGATGTTTTTAGACACCATTTATTTTAAGTGTCTGGCTGCGCAAGGCCAGCGTGCGAAGTGTCTGGCATTGTAAGGCGTAACTCCCAGTAGCACCCCTTACAAAATATAAAAAATCACGCTTTATATTATGATGCTTTTTGGACACGATTTACTTTGAAGTGTCTGGCTGCTCAAGGCCAGCGTGCGAAGTGTCTGGCATTGTAAGGCGTAACTCCTAGTAGCACCCCTTACAAAATATAAAAAAATCACGCTTTATACTATGATGTTTTTGGACACGATTTTTCCCAACTTTGAAGTGTCTGGCTGCGCAAGGCCAGCGTGCGAAGTGTCTGGCATTGTAAGGCGTAACTCCTAGTAGCACCCCTTACAAAATATAAAAAAATCCCGCTTTATACTATGATGTTTTTGGACATGATTTTTCCCAACTTTGAAGTGTCTGGCTGCGCAAAGCCAGCGTGCGAAGTGTCTGGCATTGTAAGGCTTAACTCCCATTAGCACCCCTTACAAAATATAAAAAAATCACGCTTTATGTTATGATGTTTTTAGACACCATTTATTTTAAGTGTCTGGCTGCGCAAGGCCAGCGTGCGAAGTGTCTGGCATTGTAAGGCGTAACTCCCAGTAGCACCCCTTACAAAATATAAAAAATCACGCTTTATATTATGATGCTTTTTGGACACGATTTACTTTGAAGTGTCTGGCTGCTCAAGGCCAGCGTGCGAAGTGTCTGGCATTGTAAGGCGTAACTCCTAGTAGCACCCCTTACAAAATATAAAAAAATCACGCTTTATACTATGATGCTTTTGGACACGATTTTTCCCAACTTTGAAGTGTCTGGCTGCGCAAGGCCAGCGTGCGAAGTGTCTGGCATTGTAAGGCGTAACTCCTAGTAGCACCCCTTACAAAATATAAAAAAATCCCGCTCTATACTATGATGTTTTTGGACATGATTTTTCCCAACTTTGAAGTGTCTGGCTGCGCAAAGCCAGCGTGCGAAGTGTCTGGCATTGTAAGGCTTAACTCCCATTAGCACCCCTTACAAAATATAAAAAAATCACGCTTTATGTTATGATGTTTTTAGACACCATTTATTTTAAGTGTCTGGCTGCGCAAGGCCAGCGTGCGAAGTGTCTGGCATTGTAAGGCGTAACTCCCAGTAGCACCCCTTACAAAATATAAAAAATCACGCTTTATATTATGATGCTTTTTGGACACGATTTACTTTGAAGTGTCTGGCTGCTCAAGGCCAGCGTGCGAAGTGTCTGGCATTGTAAGGCGTAACTCCTAGTAGCACCCCTTACAAAATATAAAAAAATCACGCTTTATACTATGATGTTTTTGGACACGATTTTTCCCAACTTTGAAGTGTCTGGCTGCGCAAAGCCAGC
Organism: Uloborus diversus; assembly: GCF_026930045.1. Lineage (NCBI taxonomy): Eukaryota > Metazoa > Arthropoda > Arachnida > Araneae > Uloboridae > Uloborus > Uloborus diversus. Next base: position 14,373,616 of record NC_072736.1, on the reverse strand, counting down.
GTGCGAAGTGTCTGGCATTGTAAGGCGTAACTCCTAGTAGCACCCCTTACAAAATATAAAAAAATCCCGCTTTATACTATGATGTTTTTGGACATGATTTTTCCCAACTTTGAAGTGTCTGGCTGCGCAAAGCCAGCGTGCGAAGTGTCTGGCATTGTAAGGCTTAACTCCCATTAGCACCCCTTACAAAATATAAAAAAATCACGCTTTATGTTATGATGTTTTTAGACACCATTTATTTTAAGTGTCTGGCTGCGCAAGGCCAGCGTGCGAAGTGTCTGGCATTGTAAGGCGTAACTCCCAGTAGCACCCCTTACAAAATATAAAAAATCACGCTTTATATTATGATGCTTTTTGGACACGATTTACTTTGAAGTGTCTGGCTGCTCAAGGCCAGCGTGCGAAGTGTCTGGCATTGTAAGGCGTAACTCCTAGTAGCACCCCTTACAAAATATAAAAAAATCACGCTTTATACTATGATGTTTTTGGACACGATTTTTCCCAACTTTGAAGTGTCTGGCTGCGCAAGGCCAGCGTGCGAAGTGTCTGGCATTGTAAGGCGTAACTCCTAGTAGCACCCCTTACAAAATATAAAAAAATCCCGCTTTATACTATGATGTTTTTGGACATGATTTTTCCCAACTTTGAAGTGTCTGGCTGCGCAAAGCCAGCGTGCGAAGTGTCTGGCATTGTAAGGCGTAACTCCTAGTAGCATCCCTTACAAAATATAAAAAAATCACGCTTTATACTATGATGTTTTTGTGTACCATTTTTTTCCTGCTTTGAAGTGTCTGGCTGCGCAAAGCCAGCGTGCTAAGTGTCTGGCTTTGTAAGGTTTAACTCGTAATAGTACCCCTAATAAAATATTAAAAAATCACGCGTTATACTATGATGTTTTTGTTCACCATTTTTTCGCGCCTTTGCTACCTCTTGCCCGCCAAAGCCAGCGCGAGTCAGCTTAACTAATAGCGAACCCTTCATACCTGCTCCAGTGCGCTTACGCAGTAAAATTTTGGGCCTTTATACTATGACGTATGTCTGGCTATCATGGGCTCTTGGACTATGAGTTTCCATCGCTATTCTGAAGTAATTTGTCCCAAATCCATTTTGTCTATCAAGAAGATTGGAAAAAAAAAAAAGATAAACATTTTAGAATAGGTATAGGTACCATTGTTACATTCCAGCGGAAATAAATGAGAAACAAGAAGTTTCTGAGGCGGGGGGGGGGAGTTCAGAGCAAGAATAAGGTCATAAACTAGTGCCGATTTGTGAAACGTTATTCTGTATGTATTTCACATGCATTCTCTGATGTTTTGTGAAAAAATAACTTTTTTATTTGATTGGAGGAAAAAACTAAATAACGTACTCCACAGCAATATTATGCTACATAAAAAAAGTTTACCAAAACCTAATTAGCACCAGTTCTCATCGAGGTACATCTGTACAGCGGCGGATTTCCGGGTTTTCGACCAGCCTCAATGCTTTTTTGGAGGTCTCGCAGAACCTCCAAAATCCTCCTCGCAGAGATGAACAAAACCCGGGAAAATATTTTTCATGTGCCATTTTTGGATCCTACACTTGCGACATGGCCGCTGTCAATATACTGACTTCTTTTGGTCAATTCCTTGCATTGCTTCTCAAGATAAATCACTCATGACTGAGGTGTATAATAGGCCAAAGGATCTATTGATCCCACCTTGAAGCGCGATTGGCGCCCAAAAATTAATTTCCAGAATCAATTCCAATCGGATACGTCTGAACAACAAACCTCATTCTTTCCGTTCTTCTGAGTAAAGAAAGCTCCCGAAAATCGTCCAAAAAAATTTCGAAACATTTTCCAATATTTTCTTTTTTATACTTCATTTTCGAAAAAGTAGTACCACTTTGTCAGACGATCGTAGTAAGAAAAATGTTGATGGTTTCTTACACCTCATCAACCCTCTTCCAGGTATCCAAGTTTTCAAAATCCGCTAAATGCGGTGCATAAATGGTGTCAATTGCATACAAAAGAGGTGACCTTCCTAACTCGATGAAACCACAAGTGACATTCGTGACAAAAACCAGCACAAAAGAACTCTCTTTTGAAGGTTAAAATGCGACAACAACTTCATTACAAGAAATTCCATGCTTTGCGCAATTATAATGTCTCATTGGAAAATTAAAATAAAACCACGGAATTCCGGTTTTGGCCGTTCCACTAGTTGAGAATAATACGCATTGTTATGACAATCAATTCATGTAATTGTTGATAAGCTGTTCTAATTTAATAACGCTTTCACACAAAAAAGTCTAAAAAACTTTTAGCTGAGATAAAATACATTAACTTGCCAACCGGGGTGATATTGTAGAGGTATAGTAATGTTAAAAATGTTCAACGTGAGTTGTAATGTTTTATGTTTGGAATGAAACATACAAATTTTTATTTTTCTGTGATGGTTACTACTTGTTGTGCGATTTTTTTATACATATTGTACTTTATTTACTTTAAAAAAGAAAAAAAACAACATATAAGTATTCAAACTTCAAATTATATTGACTTAGAACACTGCGACAGTGCCTTTGGCGCTCTTTAGTGTTGAAGACTAATAAACTGATGTAACTGAGAATTATTTTTTCTTTTAAGTGTTTCTGATTGTCTTTTTGTGAATAAAATGTATGTCTAACGTTATTGATCGATTACTATTCGTTACGTATGTTTTCTTTCTAATAATAATAAAGCTGAAAGTCTCTCTGGATGTCAGGAGGATGTCCTGGATGTCAGGAGGATATCTGGATGTCCGGAGGATGTCTGGATCTCTGTGACGCGCATAGCGCCTAGACCGTTCGGCCGATTTTCATGAAATTTGGCACAAAGTTAGTTTGTAGCATGGGGGTGTGCACCTCGAAGCGATTTTTCGAAAATTCGATTTTGCTCTTTTTCTATTCCAATTTTAAGAACAAAACTATCATAAGATGGACGAGTCAATTACGAAATTATCATATTGTGGAACCGTAACATGATGGGCACAAGCCAATTGGCGAGATACGAAAATATCATAACTTGGAACCGTAGCATGGGTACAAGCCAATTGGCGAGAAAATTCACCATACATTATTTGTAAATATACAGGCGAACCAAAAGACCTTTTAATTTTTCTATTACGGGCAAAGCCGTGCGGGTACCACTAGTTCTTAATAAATCTTATCTTATCCTAAATATGAATTTAATTCAGCCGATGCGAGGTAGCAGCAGTAGGATAGTGTACTAAAAAATTCCATTTCCTCTCGCGAAGTTATTTTTAGCCCTTTATAAACAACTCAGTGAAATTAAACTTAAAAAGCTTCTCTTAGCCTCCAAGACACAAAAGCGACTTCTAAAAACAAATCGAAAAACAAAAAGAAACGCAAGTCAACACTGGCAGTTGGTTTGGTTTTCCGGAAACATATCTTTTATTTAAATAGATGTTATTTATGAATCGTTGATCATAAACACCTGTTCAGCTTGACCCTTCAGTGCATAAAAGCAGGTATGCTACAGGTGTTTCCGCATTTTTTCTTTTTTATGTTATGATAGCTTGAACAACGTAATAGTTTTCTCTTTACAAGCTTCCAATTTACGACGAAACAAGTCAAATAATCATAATAATCTTCAGGAAATTAATTCGTTCTATAAAATGATTATGTTTATTGTATTTTTCTAAAATAGTGATTGATCTAAAACTTGTGTTCTTACTAATAGTACCTAATTAACAGGGGAGGAAACAGAAATAGTTTTTGGAGAGGGCACCGGAGAGTAAAAAAGGACTCAATCCTTCATAATATTTTTTACATCGAAGTTTTCTTAAGATTCTCTTAAAATATTTTTTTACTATCTCTTAAAGCCAATTAAACTATTTTAAATTCGGAAATATTATGTACTTACCTGCATTTATGCCGAAAGCGGAAGTTAAATATCTTTTTCAGCATTTTAAGTCAAACAATAAACGCAATGTAGAACTTCAATCAAATGTTATAATAATGATTATAACACGAGGACTAATTAATTAATAAGATGGTTCGAAAAAATCGATTTCTTTATTACAGAATCGCGTTACCGCTCAAAAGTTGTAGTTTGGTATCAGGGCCGAATTTAGGGGAGGGCAGGCGGGGCTACTGCCCCAGAGCCTTCACAACAAAGGGGCTCCCACAGTAAATTTTTTACAAAATATCCTAACTTTCACTGGTCAGTTAATTTTACGTTTTTTCTCCCAGACATTTTTTTTTATTAAATTTCTACAAAGAATGCTTGGACAAAAATAATATTATTATCGACTTGCCGCCTACGGCGACCAGCTGGTCCGCCTTTTTACGTCATTCGCCTTTTTGCGCCAGGGTTGCCGCCTTCGGCGGCTGCTTAGACAATTTAGCGATGATATTAATCAATGTTTTTTTCTATATATCAATATTATCATTTGCCTTTTTACGCCAATGTTGCCGCCTTCGGCGGCTGCTTCAATAAATTTTGTTGCGGTATCAATCAATCTATATCTATCTATATCATTAGTAGTTTGAATAAAATATCTTCTAGATCTATCTCCAGTTCCGTCGTTTGGAATGTTTTTATAGAAGGGGGTGGGAAGACACAAACGACGTACTCTTCATGCAAATTTTGTCGAAAAATAACAAAAAGCACTTTCACTTTTATGTGAAAGCATTGTTTTTTCAAAGTCATGGTATGTGGGGGGGGGGCATTGACACCCCGTTGAAGTTCCTTAAATGACGGGCATGTCCCTTTCTTGCTGTCCATCTACTATATCGACCTCTATATTTGTCTATCTATCTACCTATACGATCTATGCATGTCTACCTCTGACAGTAATTAACAATCTTTTTTTATTTATATAAGTATTAATTCGAAAAAAACATTTTTTGTCCATTCAATCTCTATCTATTTCTGTATCTACCTAACCTAACCGCCAATCCGTAACAGAAACAAAGATCATGCAAAAAACCGCGGACTTTATTTATTTAATTAAAATAAAGGCTCTATGTTCCCCCGTAGTGTGCAAAAAGTAGCGCTTGCAAAAAAATAAAAACTTTAAAAAAAAAAGGTGAAGAGAAGGCAAACGATTTCAGTTAGATCACGTGATGAGGTAAGTTCGGAACTCAGCCGGCAAGCGAACAGCTCGCGTTTATTCTGCATTAAAAAAAAATGTTAAAAAAAAAAAAAAACTATTGCGTATTTTTAAAAACTTTTTTCTTCTGAAGGGGGATAAATGTTTTTACTATTACCAACTAAAATTTTAGAATTGAGGGTTCAATACTTTTCGCAGGATGGGTTTCGAAAAAAACTAAACCCAGAAAAAATGTAAAATAAAGGTTTTTTTCAAAAATCTATAAAAAATACAAAAATTGCTCTATCCTCAAAATTTTTTCATTCATCATATTTAAAATTAAATTTCCTACACTATAGTACAAAAAATATTTGTGTAGTGCGATTGGTTCGGGGTCTGTAAAGTAAAAAGTACTAAAAAGTGCAAAAAAAAAAAAAAAAACACATAAAACATTAAATAACTTTTTTTCTAATTAAAATATCAAAATTCAAAGCCCGAGGTGCACATTTTCGGCAAAAACTGCACTGTGTACCAAATTTCATCTTTCTAGGCCTTACCGTTTTCCCAGGATGCGCGCCACAAACATACACACACACATAAACATCTTGTTTTATTATATGTAAGAAGATATATCAGAAGGCCCTGATTGCAAGTATCCATTTACTATCAATTTTTTATTTGATCGATCATTTCAGTGGCAATATATATTTTTTACATTCATTTAATTTGTAATTTGTACCTATGAGTTAAAGAGAAATAAAGTAAGTTAAAAAAAAAATCCGAAAAATGGTTAACTTTGCAGGTTATCCTTACAACTTCTCGCTTCTTGAGTTCAAAAGTTTAAGAATTATGACTTGAATGGAAATTTTTTTAACGAAAATATCTATTGAACACGTCGATTTTCTCCCGCTTCCCCCCTTTTTCTTTGACATTTTTTAATAGTAACGAAGAATTTGGAATTAATCATTAAACATCTGTTATAATTTTCTATTAGCAATAGATTGCATGGGGCGCTCTTTTTTTTTTAAACAAAAAAAAAAAAAAAAAGGATTTAGCCCTTTAAGTTGGTGAAACCCCTATAATATATCAAAGTATCGGATATTTTCGAAAATATGATAATCTTTTCGAACCCTGATTAGGGGCTTCCACTCCTTCGTTGCTCCGGGGCCTCCACTCTTCCAAATCCGGCCCTGTTTGGTATACTCAATTGGGGAAATATAATTTAAAAAATATTCTAAGTTGGCATCTTCAGTTCGCGCATGCGGCTGAAAGTTCGAAAAAATATGCCGAAAATTGAATTTTTCAAAAAATAATAAAATTAGTTTTTTTGTATTTTTTCATAATGCAACAGCCATAAATTGTTAAATATAGCGTAGTTTGAACCTTAAAAAATATTTTATAGCTTTTATGTAAGCTCTTTCGCTTGCGCATACACCTTAAATCCGGCTAAAACCTCCTGCCCAATTCACCTGAAGGAGAGTAATTCTCCTGGTAGTCCTCTGTGTATTAATGTTTTTCCGCACACAGACCAAATAAATTTCAGCGGAGGTAATCCCATCATAAATCAGCTTGCAATAAAACTTCTAGAAATTACAAGTTCCAGTTCGCGCCCTAAAATCATGGCCAATAAAATAAAAAGCTCGACTTCCTCCCTCTCAAAACCTAATTTCAGACGCCAGCCCCAACTTGTGCATATATCATTCGCTGCAAAAGAAGAATATCGGACATGTGCATTAAGTTATGAAATATGAGAATTAAAAAAAAAAAAAAAACGGCAGACAAAACTACATCAAATTTTGGGATAAAAACATGTTTTTCCCAGCCAGTATCATGATTAAACTTGTAACGCACGTGAAGGCTTGAATGCTCAAACACGATGTAATTTCGAAATGCACCAACCATGTCCCCATTGTCCATCAGTAGATGAAAATAGGAGTGGGCTTTTTTTTTTTCTTTGCTTTAATGGCGTTGACGATTTCGTTCTGAGTGGTGCTGACGGTTAAAATAATTGTTTTCTCTACCCCATTTTCTACCTTCGTTTCAACGCGTGCTGCCAGAAATCAATCATCCGAAAATTGCATTTGTTTCGAAGGGTGGCAAAAAGAAGGATGAACATTGCAGTAATTTGAACCAGATAACCAGGGGTGCCCCCCTTTTCCCAAGTTCAGTGGCGTGAATTCCCCCTCCACCCCCAATAAAAAATTTCTTAACCCTCTTTCCTTTTTTCATTTTTAGTTCTATTTTTATTTAAGAATTATTTTTATTTGTTTATTTACTTATTTTTAATTATTATTATTATTTTATAAGAAAAGTTCTCTGCTACGTCAATGACACACACTCACACACACAAACTAAATGAATAAATGAAATAAAATATAAACAAAATAATATAAAATAAAACAAATTATTAAAATTCGAAATTCATCAACAAAATTTAAACAAGAAAAAAAAAATTTAAATCTCCCCCACCAAAAATTTAGATGGCACAATTTGCGCCATGATCTCCCCCCCCCCTGTGGGTACCCCTGATTTTAACAGACAACTTGTATATTTTTAATTGATGATCATGATTACCCCGCACGAACTGAGTAATTTACAATTCACGAGGGCACTTTTTGAAACAATAATGTAACTTCTGAAATTATTAAAACAAAACCTTTCATAAAGGTACTCGTAACCGTCCCTCATAATCGGAGCTGAAGCAGAATTGCAAGCAAGTACCGAACAGATCGTTATAGCACAGATCAGAGAGTGCAACTTCCCTTGCAACTTCAGGCTCTGGAAGCTGTAACGAACAGTTTGGTATTTGCTTGTAAACATTTTACTTGTTCGATTTTTTTTCTTTTTCGTTGGAGTTTTACGTCATCTTTCTGTTTTATTGAACACATCAATAAACAAACGATTAGCACTCAACTCTTTATAATTGATAGTTTGAAATTTTATACGAAAAAGTAGCAGATAGATTTTTTTTTTTTGTCACACTATTGTTAAGAATAATGCTTTTACTTCTGGAGTTTGAAAAAGTTTCCTCCTGGAATTCTGATTGTTCGAAGCAGCTTGGGTTTGGTGTCAAAGTGTACACCAGTTATGCAGATTTACAAAGGAGTGAAAAAAATTCCCTGACGCTCCCATAAATAACGGGCTTGTGTATCAAATGTTTAATGGTATCGTCTGATACCAAATACGATGTTTTATTGGTTTTTCAGAACAATCATGTTATTTTGATAGTTCTAGGTTTTTGATGAAAATTCTACTGATTTTCACTTCCGTTTACAAAAAAGGAAGTATTGTTTTTGCAAAAAAAATTTCACTCAAAAATCGCCCTTAATTTCCATTTTGATCACCCCCAAATGAATGTTGAGTTTTTTTCTCGAGCCGACCACACGTATATATGTACCTAAGAACGTATAGACGACCGAAATATCAATTTTGACGTTTCCCGAGTTAATTACAACGAGTTTTCTCGTGACGTCTGTATGTACGTACGTATGTATGTGCGTATGTATGTATGTGGCGTAACTCAAGAACGGTATGCCCTAGAAAAATGAAATTTAGTACGTAGACTCCTAGTGGGGTCTAATTGTGCACCTCCCCTTTTGGTTGCGTTCGGGTGTCTCTAAAGGGGTCTTTTGCCCCTTTTTGGGCGGAAATCATTGTTAATTTCGATGTAAACTCAAGTGGTGTTATAATTTGTCGGGCACTTGCTAATATATCGCCAGTCTTTGGGTCGCCAAGTTTTGTTGCCAACTTGGCGACAAATTTGGCGATTTTTTTTTTAAATTTTAAATTTGGTTTCAATTTGGCCATTTTTGGTGATATTTAGAGAGTAAACAATTGAATCACATTAAAATTGCCAATAATGGGGAAATGACATTAAATTGGAGTAAAAGGAAGTCATGTGATGCACACATCAGCTCGTTTATTAAAGTTTTCTGGACATCCGAGTTACCGTTAAAACAAAAGAGTCAGGCAATTGAGGGAGGACAACGCACGCCCCTTATTGAGTACGCCTAAATTGATTTTGAATGCAATACACTAATTGAAACCGTATTTCTGAATAATTTCCGACATGGTGTATAACTTTTGAGGGCCTCAAAGGTGGGCCTCATAAGTTCAATGACATATCAGGCTCTGGGCTCAGGCACATCGTTTTGAATTTTTCCAAGAGGAGGGGAGCAAAGAGTGTATTCTCAATGCAAATTGTAACGGGAAACAGCAAAAACCACTCGCCCACATTTTGCAAAAAAATAATTTTTCAAAGTCAGGGGGGGGGATTGCCCCCCCCCCTCTTCCCCCGTCCTAAATGACGAGCTTGCCAGGGCTCTGAGTTAGACAAAAACAAACTCTCCCAACAAAAATCTCACGCTGAAGGCTGATCGCGCACGCGCTTCAAACTCGCAATCGAATTCTGGTCATATCCTCACTTTCGCCTCACGTGTCCCAATTCCTTCTCTCGCAACTTCACAACCGGGGGCTGGTGCAGAACGCTTTCAGCCGAATGTTGACCTTTGACTTCCCCTTTCAGTCGACGGGTAGAAAAAGGTAGAAAAACATTAGCGCAGTCCATGAATATACAGCGGGCATGAAAGACGGGCGTTGTTCGGTTACTGCTACACACAGCCCCGCTTTATCGTTTGCTTAGTAATGTGCTTAAATTTCTCCTCCCGAGTTTTCATTTGAGAGTTTCATTTATTCTTTTGATTCGAACGTGAAGCTGTGTGTTCGATGCGAGCTGAAGCAAAAGATCAATTGTTATGCATCAACTACAATCAAATGGGAATCTGAAAAGAGCACAGTGGAATCTGAGAGAGCACAGCGAACAGAAAGCTACTTTTTTCAAGCGGTTTGATTAACGGAAAAGAAATAGAAGGTAGGGGGGGGGGGGATCCAAACATGAGCGATTTATCGAGTGGAACAGTGAGTAGGCAATTGGGTGCCACCGGAGCCAGGTTTGTACCTGGGTCCACGGTGCCTAGAGTTGTAAGTGGTTGGATTTCGTTACCGCCAGGGTCTAGGGGGCCCCGGCCGAAAGGTCAGTACTGTGAAAGCCCCAGATCCTAGATGGCAGTAGCAGAGCGGGGTTCCCTTTTGTGTACCGCCCTCATCCTTAAAACACTACTGACTCCTCCTAAAAAATGAAAAAAAAAATTAATTTGAATTTTGACATCTTGAATTCAAATTATGTTTTTCGCAATCACGAGTGTGTATGTGTACGTAGGCGTGTGTGTTTGTGTGTGGGGTGTGTGTATGTTTGTGTGTGGGGGGTATGTGCGTTTGTGCGTAGGGGGTATGTGTATGAGTGTGTAGGCATGTGTGTTTGTCTGTGTGCAGACATGAGTGTGTGGGTAGTTGTGTGTATGTGTTTGTGTGTATAGGTGTCTGTATATATGCGTGTGTGTATGTTATTGTGTGTGTCTATGTGTAAGTGTCTGTATGTATGTGTACGTGTGTGTATGTGTTTGTGTGTGTGTATGTGTGCGTGTGTAGTTGTGTAAGTATGCGCGTGTGTGTAGGACATGGATGCAACCTGGAGACGACTTTCGCTATAGAAGCAGCATCGTGAGGAGCCAGTCGACGGTGATGGTGCGGAGGGTGGCGGTGGGAAAAATAAAATAATAGCACGCCAAAAACAGTCAAATGAAAGCAATAAGCAATCGTGATTGCTCAAAGAACCTACAACACCCCCAAAAATTTCAAAGTCGCTGTAAGCTCTATGATCTCCCCTCCCTTCCGTGGTGGGCACCCCTGAAAAGATATCGCGTTTGTTTACTAGATTCGGATTCTTAAATCCCCTTTTAGGCTCTTAGCCAGGCAAAAGCATAAGGGGCAACGCAAGCCTCGAAGAAAAACTTGATGAAACTGAAAAACAAATTAAAAGGAAAAATGACAATGGCAATACAATGAGAAACAAATCAACTTCCCTTTAATCTCCAGACTGTTTACTTACTTATATTATCGCCTAAATCACTGATCGAGTAACGCTCTGACGTCACCAACAATGAAACTCGCGCCGTAGCATGCGTGACGGCATTATTTCATTGTTAAAGCACCAAAAATTCATAAAGTTATTTTTTCTGATAATATTTTTTGGCAATGCTTGACACGCAGAGAAAGGCGGGTCCATTTCACGTCAAATCGCCTAATGCCATGAGCCGTCATGTCTCGGACTTTGTCCATAATTTTTTTACAAATAGATATCTATGAGAAAAGCCCAAATTATTTGTCTTAGATTTTTTGAATAAAAATTACGGTTTGGAGAATTTTTTCAAAAATTCGATTTTTGATCATTTTTCTGAGTCACTGTTTTGGCATGAATTTAGAAAATCTCTCCAATTCCCTTATTTTTCAACTAATTAACCTGAATTTGGTATCAATTACAAACTAATACTTTTATCTTTCAGTGTGAATGACAGAAAGTATTCTGTGAATAGTTGGGTGTTGCCACTCTTTATCTAAAATCAGTTTTTATGCCTTTTCAATTGGGAGATTAAATAAGTCATATTTCCGGAGTACCTACTACGATTTGCACCATTTTTTTTTAAAGCATATATTGCTTCATTCAAATGTAGAAACAATTTTCACCCTCATACCATGACGGACGATTTTCTAGAAATAAAAGGATAGACAAAAGGTGAGATTTTCATTTTTCTTTTGACACATTACAATATCTGTTTTTTTATTTTTATTTATTTATTTATTTATTTTTTTACTCGGCACGAGGGCAAAATATTTATTCACCCAGAAGCATGTTTTACAATGCTCTTGCTTTTCTTACTTATTTAAATGCTCTTGGTTTTTCTACTTGTTTAAATTTTGGTCATTTTACACTATCGTGTGCAATCCTGTTAAGAAGCAATACAGTAGAATACCTTTTTACGCCGACCTATATAACGCAATTCTATATAAATCACATAACCTTTCAAACGCAAACAATAAGTTTTACAGTCCAAAAAAAAAAAAAACCTTTATTTCATCTTTCAAACATAAAAATTCTTAGGCAAATTAAATTTTGAAATAGTTTTCCATCTTTCCATTTTAATTCAAAGCTTTTAAATGAAAATTAGTATTCACGGGGGGGGGGAGCCAGATTGCTCTAGAAAATGCAAACCACGAATCTAGAAGAAGTGTAGGATAATTATCTTTCTTTTGATTTTGAAACATATTTATTTGTGAAAGATAATATATGTTGTTGTTGTTGTCGTGTGCCAGCTAGGCTGGCAATTTGGAGTGCGCTGCTTACTTTTCCAACTGTACCGTAATTTAGTGTGAAGTTCGACTTCCACAGTACACACATGCCATGAGGACCCGTTCATAGGGCAGGCAACCATTCACATCATAACAACACATTCACACAAAGAAAGGACAAGGACAGGAGAGAGAAAGTACGTCCATGCCCGAGCCGGGACTCGAACCCGGACCTTCCTGTCGCATATATATATATATATATATATATATATATATATATATATATATATGTTATATTGCGTAACTAGTGATTCGATACTCATTGCAATTAAAACTCATTCTGAAGTGCAAATATATGGAAATATTCGGAAAATCAGCTTCAAAATATGGGAAATGAGTTATACAACGCAAAAGCTCAGTTCCCAAGGTATGCGTTACAATGGTCTTCTACTGTATAGTATTTTACTGCCGTGGTTAAACCATTAAAGTAAGTTTCCACAAATCTATTTGTATTAATTACAAACAGAAGATTCCGTTGATACGTTTTCAAAGACAGAAAACAGGCAGCGTGTCTTGGAACACAAAGTAACACAAAACAGAGATGTGTACATTGACATTATCAGACTATCGAACGTTTGTTTTGTAAATGTCAAATGCATAAATATACCAATGGAAGAATACAACAGCAAGCGATGCGGAGATAACACTTGTGATGGGGCTCATTAAAAGGAACAGGTTACATGGAAACGAAAAGTTGAAAAGACTGACATGGAAATAAGAGGTGATTAAGAGGAGAAACAAAAACTCTAAGACAAACAATCATACTTTAAAAGCGGAGTATAAAAAAATCCTGATACCAGATGAGAAACAAAGAGATAGAAAATAAAAAATAAACAAATTTTTGAAAGGTGATTTGCCTGGCATAATAGGAATGGTCGAAGAAATAGCCGCTGCATTAAATCGGCATAAAATCGATTTTTTGGGGTCCAACTGGCACACACCAGCTCGTTTGTGAAGAGAAAAAGAGAGTATTCCGCGGACAGTGTTTTTTTTTTTTTTAACTTGGGGAGTTTCAAGGACCGTTCAAACTAAAATAAATAAATAAATAAATAAATAAACAAAACGAATTAAATAAGTAAACATTACGAAAAAGAAAAGTAACAAAATGAATATTTTTTTTTTCGTTGGTCACGTTTTGTGATCTACTTTAATCGGGAAAAAACCGCTTACGAGGAACAATGGTAGAAACTGAAGAGAAATGAGTGCTTCCGTAATTGGATGGTTGGGGAACAAAGGTTAGGTGGGCAACCACCCTTCACATTAGATGAACAGGCCAGCAACGTGACTGCACCTGAGTGGTAAACAATGAAAAGTCGGGGAGGATTCAGCTACGACGTGCAATACAGAATAAGGTGAAATTCTACAGGAAAAAGGCGAAGATTAAATTCAATTGCGGTACAATTCCTATTATCCGAATCAATTAGGACCGGACCACGTTCGGATAGTTAAAAATTCGAAAAATCGGATTTTACCACAAAAAAAAAAAAAAAAAAAAAAAAAGAAATTAATTTAATTAATTCCTGTGTGCACGGTGAAAAGAAAGTGGGGAAAAACTTTTTAAGTACGAGAGCTTTTGATGAATAAAATGCAAAGATAACACTCCTCAGGCCTTTTGAAATTTGGGACTACAGTAAAACCTGTAAAGTTGATCACCCTTGTAAGTTGATTACCTGTCTATGTTGACCACCAATATGCACCAAATTTGGCTGAGAATTATAAAACAAACCCTTAGTAAGTTGATGACCACAAGTCTGCACCACAAGTGGTCAACTTACACAGTTTCACTGTACCCTCTTTTTGCAGCAATCTCTTCAATTGGTAATGCCTTTAATATTTGTTTTATTTAAGTACATATCAGCTTTAGACGCTGTTTTTTGAATGTTAGCTTTAGGGCACTTTGCCTTATATTTTTATTCCATAGATATGACTAATATATTTGCTGTTTATAAATGTTTGATTTTTTAATGTTTTTTCAAATTACAAAGTTTTAAACTCCTCATTAAAAAATCGTCTCATTAAAATATGCTTACATATGCAGGTAGCATAAAAATATTCTCGTGAAGATCAGAAATACAGCCAGGCACAAATGTGTAGTGAATATTGCCGTTTTTGTTTAAAATTTGAGCATTATTTTACACAAAATTGATTAGTCAGCGCAAAATTTTATTTTAGTGGTGTGAATCGACTGGAAAACTGCCATTTTGAAGTATGAGTTCATAATACAAATGCAGTTTAAAAGATTAATTAATTTTATGAGCAAGTTAATTGAATAAAGGTTTTGCTTTTGAAACCTACTTCACGGAGAGAGTCGAAACTGCAAGAACCAAACTAAAATGACAAACAACCCACTCTTATCGCTTTAATTATAATGAAGTTAACCCATATAGTTAACAATACAGATTTATCTAAAGTTTAGTGCACAATATTTTACTAAAATGAAAACAAATGACGGCATATTAAAAATAATAATAAAGTGCTTTTGCGGTAACTGCCATTATAAGTTCAAAAGGAAAACCTACCAAACGGAGTCAGTGTCCCAATTTGGAACCTTTTTAATTCATCGAAAATAAAAGCATGTATGTTTTTCATTTAACTGTTCCAAAACCAGTACTCTTTTTTTTTTTAAACTAGGACTAAGTCATTAGTAAGAAGAAAAACAGTACAAATTAAAACTATGATATTGATAAAAGAACCATTTCGGTTTACCCCCCTTAAACTGCCACGCTCCAATTTGATGGAAAACTTCCGGTTTTCCACCAACTTCTTCCGGAACCGGAAAGAGAAAAAAAAAATCATTCTCAATCTCCATCCTGCGGAGGTTCTATTGAAAAGTATAATAATAATAAAATTCAACAAAAAGAGCCTATTTTTCAGGCACTGAATATGAAAGTTTTTTGAGAAGCACAATTTTTTTCTAAGGACAGCTTCAGAAAATAATTAAAAATTAACAAACCTCTTTCCATTCTACAGGACATTGAAGAAAAAAAGGAAGAATTAATCGTTTCTGAGAAAGTACATTTTTTTAAATACCAATTTTCAGTTGGCATTAAAAGTCAAAAATGATGCTACATTGAGAAAAAATGATGTTAACGCAGTGCGACATGTGACAAGTGAAGGGGAAGGCGTAATACCGTGTCTACCAACCAATCGGTAAAAAGCGTGACATTTCGAGATAAAAGGGGGAGGGGGTCAAATATGCCGAAAGGAAGAGCTCTATCGTTTATGGACCGTCCCTCAGGAGTTATTCTCCATTTTTTGCCAATAGATATACAACTAGTACGCACGGCGTTGCCCCTTGTTAAGAATTTAAAAGAAGTCCCTTAATTAAATGAAAATCTCTCTGCCCCCCTCCCCCCGAAGTAAAATGTCAATTTTCTTTAGGTAAAATGCTTACACACCCTCTAAAAAACCAGTGAAAGTTCCTTTGCAATTTAAAATATTTCTCCAAAATAATCTACCAACTTCATTTTTTATCACTTATCTCGCCAAGCAACCACGCTACCGTTATGCAACAGATGAGAGAGCGAAGCAATCTCCGATCGACTAGGGTCCGATCTTTTTAACGAAAACGTTTAAATAAATGAAAAAAAACGGGGGGGGGGGGGGAATCCAGCATTCAGCCCGTGGCATTCATTTGAATTTTGACGTCATTAATTCAAATTATGTTTTCAAGCAATCACTAATTGCGATAGGATCCTATTCGTTGGGTTCCTTGTTTCCACAAATGAAATGGAATGGAATGAAAAAGAAATTCGCACCCGTCATATCATGACTGGTGATTTTCTAGACCAGATAATACAAGGCATATCCATAAAATAAATAAATAAACAAATAAGTCATAAGTAGGATGCGGTATTATGGTTAGTTTGCACTCGTTCACTTATTATAAAGATTATATTTACAGCGCATACCGTTCTTATCAATCTTAACCGATGAGAATGAGTATTCAGGAAATTTTGCATTTAGATGAACTTTTACTGTTTTAAGTTCATTTACATGGGTGCTCTTCCTGAAAAAAAAAACGTGATTTTGCACAAAAAAGCCGCTTTTTTAATGAAAAATATGCTTTAGTTAAGCCTTGAATGAACGCAGACGATGTGTTTCCATGACGAGGAAAATTAGCCTCTCTAATTAAATATTAAAAACAACGATCACAACTTATTCCCGCCGTCATGGCAGTCTGAAAAATCACAGAAACATCAAAAACGGTCAAATGAGGTAAATAAGCAGTAGCTCAAAAAAGAATATATATATATATATATATATATATATATATATATATATATATATATATATATATATAATAATAATTTGAATTTTTGGCATCTTGAATTCAAATTATGTTTTTCGCAATCACGAGCGTGTGTGTGTGTGTGAATGCGCGTGTGTGTTTGTGTAGGCGCATGTATGTGGGTGCGTGTATATGTGTGTATGTATGCATGTGTGTGCGTGTTGTGTATGCAGTGCTGTGTGTGTACGCGCGCGCGTGTGTGTGTGTGTGTAGGCGTTCGTGTGTGTGTGTATGTAGGCATATGTGTTTGTGTCTGTGTGTAGGCATGAGTGTGTGTGTGTAGGAATGTGTGTTTGTGTCTGTGCGCAGGCATAAGTGTGTAGGCGTGTGTGTGTAGGATATGGACGCAACCTGGAGACGGTTTTCGCAAGAGGAGCAGCATCGTGAGGCAGGTCGACGCGACGGTGGTGCTGGCAGAGGGTGCTGGTGGGAAAATAAAATCAGCGTAACATCAAAAACAGTCAAGTAAGAACAATAAGCAATCGTGATTGCTCAAAAAAAAAAAAAAAAATGTGGATTAAAGTTGTCTTGAATGGGTGTACATTAGAAAATTCAAGCGACAGTCCACACTTCAAGTTATAATAACCCTTCTCACAACACGTATATAATCAGCAGAAATAACGGATTTCCAAGTCACGCGTTTTTGAAGAAAACGGCATCTCACTAGAGATTTAAAAAAAAAACCTCAACGCTACCTTTCTCACTCGAGATTTCAAATCAGCGAAGCAAATCATTTATTTAAAATTCAAGGAAAACAAAAACCGAATCAAGATTGGTTTCCCAAGGAAAAAAGAATGAGTAATCTTTTTCGGAGACCGTAACAAAACGCAGACAAGGATCTCGCAGAAAACGATGTCGTTACATCGGTTCCAAAAAACAGGCGAACATGACTCGTGAGAATATAAATCGTGTTTTTAGAACTCACAGTATGAAAATAAAAACCGCATTACTGCCTACACGTAACAAGAGTGGGGGGTCAAAGCGGAGGAAATCGAGTTATTTCGTCGAAATAAAATGTATTCTTTTTTGAGTGAATAAAACGAGGAAGTGGAAGTGAGAGGTGCTTTTGATACGATATACATTGCACGATTCTAAAATTTCTTCTTCCAAGAGGTTTGGAGTTAAATTCGTGTGCCGCGTTTTGGTAGCAATGATTTTATCACTGAGTAAGAAAACTGGTTATATTTTCAATACCGACAGTTCGATTATGAAATACTGTCTGACCACGGATTGTATGGAAAGACAAAAATCCGTTTTACAGCCGGAAATGAACGAATCATTTTTTTTTTTTTTTTTTTTTTTTTTTGAGCAATCACGATGCTTATTGTTCTCATTTGACCATTTTTGGTGTCCGTGCCTTTTTCAACTTGGACCAGAAGCCTTTGCAGCACCATCGCCCACCGTCCTCTGCTGGCGGCGTGGAGCGGCTGCTCCGGTTTTGAGCTCCTGGTCGGAGGCGTCCATGCCTACACACACGCACGTTCACACGCATACACACACACGACTTCACACACATACCCTCACACACGCCTACGTACATACACACAGGTCTACGCACACACACAACTATGCACACGTAACCACCCAGGAGGAGAGGCAGGCTTGGGGGGGGGGGGGGGGGGGGACAGGAGCCGTTTCTAGAAACAATAACTCCAATGAGTAGGGTCCTGTCTCAGTTCGTGATTGCGAAAACCATAATTTGAATTCAAAATTTCAGAATTCAAATTTTTTTTTTTTTTTTTTTTTTTTTTTTTTTTTTTTTTTTTTTTTTTTTAGCGATGCCAGCTTTTGCAGAAGCAGAGTCACATTCAACTGAGCGGAGTACCGGCATCAAATTTTCTTTTCCCCCTCATTCATATAGATTCGTCTTATCTGGACGTTTGAAAATTCCATCCAATCTGTGGTTGGACAGTAGGTATCTATGCTTTAATTTTGACAAATTTCACCTAAAAGTTTTCCCCATTCCCGTTTTTGTTTTTATTAACTTCAAGTTTAAGAGTTCTTTCCGCTGCATGGTATAAAGTTCTTTTCAAAGTTATTATTATTTTTGCTATTATTATTGTTATCATTGCAAGAAAAACCGTTCTTTTGGTAAATAACTGCTGAGTAAACTGTGAGGCGTAAAAAGTGACAATTTTAACACTTTTTACTAAGGTATTTAAAAAAAAAAGTTTCCATAAGAAAAATTCCTGATTGACTTTTTTCGAGAGGAAATATAACTGAGCAACTTTTTACATTGTTGTTTTTTATTTAAATTATTTTTTTTACTAGCAATTCTTCAAGAGTGTCTAAACTGTGTCAGACTTCTCCACTTGAGGGAGGTTTGATCCACCATAAGGGAGGTTTGACCAACAGAGGTTAAAAGTTATATAAACTATACTGAAATGTTAATATGTCTGATTTAATACTAATATATGATACAAACAACACTTATGTAAAAGAA
Source organism: Uloborus diversus (assembly GCF_026930045.1). Lineage (NCBI taxonomy): Eukaryota > Metazoa > Arthropoda > Arachnida > Araneae > Uloboridae > Uloborus > Uloborus diversus. The sequence goes on along the minus strand of NC_072736.1, from coordinate 14,354,565 downwards.
AAATCATAGTTTTTTTTTAATGACATGAGAATATTTCACGTTTTTATTCACTGTCTGACACAAGTGTAATCTTCGTTTTACTGTTTGCTGTTTAAAAATATTTTTAGATATTTTGTTACTCTTTTTCATATTATGCATTTTTTCTATCTCAGCTTTGACAGGGGTGTCTGTCAAAAAATCTAGATGTGATCAATTCTCTTCCTTCTTTGACTTTTCTAAGTCCTGCTTTGGCAAATGGGCGCAGCTGTTCAGGTGTTACTAGTTTTGAATTGGATTAATAAGGGTCTGTATGGGTTGAATATCTTAAAAACTGAATTAAACAAAGTAGAAAAGCAAATATGAGTTGTGTTTAGTTTGATACGAATTATTCACAAACAGGAAGTGTTTCAAATCACTGTTATCTGTACTATGTAAAGAGACTTTAATTACAAGTTAAGAGCAACTTTTTTTTCATTTGAACGAAACACAATCTTACTTAAAATAAATAAAATAAAATATTGTTTTAAAAATGTTACACCATCAAACAAAATTAAATGGGGAGTTTTGACCCGGGTCAAACCTTCCGTAACTGACGTGGGTCAAACCTTCCGTAACTGACGTAGGTCAAACCTCCCTTAATAGCCATTTTAGAAAATACAATAAAAACTGCGTATAAATAAATTGTGAATTTTAAAAGTAAGTAAACAGGCTTTTAGCACATTAATCAGAGTATATAAATAATGCAATTTACTTCTGTAAAAGTGAATGGCAAATCGCACAGAGGAGAACTTGCAACGAAAAAAATGACTTTTCTGCATGAAAAAGCTATCATACGCGATTTCTTCTTAACTGTTCTTCAAATTGGCTAAAAAAAAAAAGAAACAGCTTTTGATTTGACTTAATATTATGCTGCATTCCAGCACTCATCAGTTAAATATGTGTTTTAATATGAAAATGATAGGGTGGGTCAAACCTCCCCAGTCTCCCCTACCATTCGCCGATTTAGATCACCTCAGGATTGCTGGCATTCATCCTTGGATAAGTTCACTTCAAAACCAGTTGAAAACAGGAGAAGCGAAGGTAGCTATAATCAAGCGTTGTCAAAACAAAATTTATTTTCGTCAAGCATCCTTGTTTGTTTACAATAAGACAAATTTCAACTGAAAACTAGTGTCAAACTCCCTGACAAGACGCGAACTGCGGAAGTCACAATGGGGTCGTTTCCAATATTTTAAAAGTATTTTTTTTTCTGAAAGAACATGCTTTAAAACATAGGATCAAACCATTTTTTAAATAATTTGTTTAAGTTTAATATTTTTAAAAAAATTACTTAAATCGGTGATCATTCATTGTTTACATTTCTTGCCGATGACATCACAAATGATGAAATGCCATTCTGTGTTGCCATTCAAAGTGCAAAATATTTAATTCGCATCTTTACTCACGTGTATTGGCAACGATATGGTTGACAGCAAGCGTAGAGCGCAATTTTAATTCGCTTCTTGATTATCATAACGTGGAAACGCAGTACAAAGATGCGCCAAAGAGCATCATTTGTGACGTCATCTAGACCACGCCTTGTTTGAAAAATCGGACATTTAAAAAAATTACTTAAAAAATAACTGTAGGGAAAATGAAAGAATTTTTTGGGTCCATGTTATTATTATTGTTATCTTTTTTTGCTTATTCTATCAATTTCAGTGACTAAAATTACTACTTTTGACTGAAGGAAACAACCCCATCAGCCGGTCGCGTTTACTGTCCTTCCCATTTCCTACAAATTCAAGCTTTTTGACTCTCCGATGCTAAAAATACTGAGGGAAACTATAGTGCAGCTCTGGTTAGTTGAGCTGTGACCTTGACTATGTTTACCCGTTTTAGAGGAGTTTAATGAAAAATAGACGCGTTATTGGTTCGGATTTTAGTTGGAGTACTTTCGAAAAACTACTAAGAAAGTTTCTCAACTCAACTAAGCGCCAATTACCCCTCCCTATTTTCCGAAACAGAGGTAAACATTGTCCGAGTCGGAGCTCAACCTGTCAGAGCCTCACAATACGTAACCAAGTGAGTTTTATTTTCATTACAAAAACCTTACAAAACTCCTCAAAAGGCTGGTGAAGGGTGAGGCAACTACCTCACCTATCCATCGAGAAGCAAACTAGTAAATTTAAAGTTTTACATTCAGAATGAAACAGCACTAATGATGCGTACTATCACAAGATTTATCCAGACTCAGTGGCGAATTCAGGGGGTCGGCTATGAGGCTGCAGCCGCCCCCAGACCAGAACTAAGTTCTTTTTTTTAAGCCTTTTTTATGTTTATGTATCTAAACGTAAAATTTAAACAAAGATATATTTCCCTACATCCATCCTATCTTTATCATTTAATTTGTTTTCGTTCTTTTTAAGGTTAATACAGGAATTTGAGAATGTTAGTTTTCGAAAGTTAGTTGTTCACTGTTTTAAACTATTTGCTTAAGATTTTGCAGCTTTTCTTTCTTCTACTTCTTTTACACTATCTACAATTGCTATGCGCATATTTTTTTTTTTTTTTTTTTTTTTTTGCATCCTTAACAAGTATTGAAAGTTTTGCTTTCAAATTGTTTAGCAATAGTGTCTAAAATGCATGACTTTTTTTTTTCGATCTACACTCAGATTTAAATTTTAAAATTTTACCACTGAATACCAAATTTTTGATAATTTCAAGTGTGACACAAAAAATGTCATTCGCCATTTTCACCCCTTGATAGCAGATAATGATAGCTAGTTTTTAAAAAACATCTTCGTTTACATTAATGAACTTTGGTGATGGTAAGGAGACAACATTTTAACGACCTCAGCCTCCCCCAGAAGAAAATCCTTGATTCGTCAATGTCCAGATTTGGATATTTTCCCCAAATGATGCTCTCTTAATTCTTCAGACATGAAGGGGAAGGGAGGCGAATTTTTAGAAATCTTCAACATAACCTCTCAATAAAACAGCAATAATACCATCTACGAGTACTGAGGTGAGTGTGAGCAAACAGTTGTCGATAGAAGAGATTATGAAGAAGTCGTCATTCGGGCAAGAACAATACGTCATCAGTAAACAAGATATCTTCTTATCACGAAACTCCATTTCACATTCCTACGAACTCGTAATTGTTATAGAGAAATAGAAGTGAAGACAGCTCGTTTTTTATTTCTCAAGTCGTTAGTCCTGAAGAACTCAATTTCAGCATCGCCTCCTTAATACTAAATGCCTATCACATTTGCCTCAAAAAGTTGTCCTAAGCCAGTACACTTTCAACGCTACCTGGCGGTAATACATAGGATGGCGTTGCTATGGCGATGGATCCAAACAATGCAAATCAAATTGTTAATTGGTTAATTTCAAAATTTAAAAAGTTAACCAATTGTGTACTCCACTATAATTTCGAATACCTTCGAACTTCGATAGATGGCCGTAGCAGGTGTACCGAAATTTACTAATTGGGATCACTTTAGCTCTATGTTAAGAGTGAGACAGCGACAGGCATTTAGATAGTATTAAGGAGCGTTGATTTCAGCCTACTTGGTGATCCTTCGATATAAGTTCGCTCCAGCTACGGCAAGTATAATTTCGCAGAGGGGATATAATTTTAGATATGCTTTTGATTAACAGTCATCGGTATTACTTCCTCGCAAGAATTCGCTCGAACTTCAGAGCTCGAATACTCTACTTTACGGTGATTAACAACTCTACCGAAAAGGGTAAAACATTCCATTCCACGTGTTTTCTTTGGGGTAAATTACAGGCTTCGGACAGTTTGTAGTGCAATGTAATTTCAGAAGAATAAAAAAGAAAGCTTCCCACAAACACGATGAAAAATTACTGTCATTCACAAAGCGTCAAAGCAAGTTGTAAGTTACGGCATTTGTTTGTTTTACCTTTTCACCCGCCATTAGACAGTGGCTGCAGCTCCCCTATAGTTTATTTGAGTTGCAAATAATTAAGTTGTCCCAAAAGCTTCTATACACTTGCTAAGAATGGAATTTTTATAATTTTCATTAATTTTTCTTTTATTTAATTTAGATTTTTGCACACGTCACTTGACGCAACTTTTATTTTCTACGTAGATCGTGCAACGCTGGACAACGCAGAAAGCAGTTATTAAAAAATGTGTGTAATTTAACAGACCAGGGGTGCCACCCCCCCCCCCAAGTTCAATGGCGCAAATACACCCCCCCCCCTCCCAAAGCTTTCTCAACTCTCTTTCCCTTTTTTATCTTTTAGCTCTCTTTTTTATTTTATTTATTTGTTTTAAATATTATTTATTTATTTATTTGGTTATTTTTCAATTGTTATTATTTTAATAGAAAAGTTCTGACTTTGAATGACATACACACACACACATTCACCTAAACTAAATAAACAAATGAAATATAAGAAAACAGAATAGAATAAAATAAAATAAATAATTTAAATTGAAAATAAATTAAAAATAAATCAATAAATAAATTAGAAAAACCAATAAATAAATTTAAATAAATAAATTTAAAAAATTTAAAAAATCCCCCCCCCCAAAATGTTGATGGGGCAACTTGCACCATAATCACCCCCTGTGGGCACCCCTGTTAACGGGTGTACAAGGAAACAATGGACCCTATTCACTTGACGCCACTGCAGGTATAAAACGTCACTGCAGTGCATGTGGGAATTGTAGGAGACGAAAATACGGTACTATAATAAATGCGGCGTTATCATAACACTTGCTTTTATGCGACTTATAAACTTTATTTCTATTTAAGAAAGAGAGCTTTTGGAAGTTTTTAACTAGAAAACGTTGTGAAAGAAAGGTGAATGATTCATTTAGTACAAAATACACTCTTTATAATCGTATTTTCATGGTTTTAAGCCTCTTTGTTTCCTCATCAGAAACATGGTGAAAACTCAAATTCTTTTTTTATTTTTCCCTTTTCTTAGCATTTTGCATGCAATCATAAGTCTGTGTAAGCAATAAGCATGTTCATGATGTGCATGAAGTCCAGTAATACATCTTTACTAATAATAAAGCTGAAAGTCCCTCTGCCTGTCAGGATCTCTGACGCGCATAGCGCTTAGACCTTTCGGCCGATTTTCATAAAATTGGCACAAAGTTAGTGTGTAGCATGGGGGTATGCACCTCGAAGCGATTTTTCGAAAATTCGATGTGGTTCTTTTTCTATTCCCATTTTAAGAACAAAAGTATCATAAGATGGACGAGTAAATTACGAAATTATCATGACGTGGAACCGTAACATGGGCACAAGCCAATTGGCGAGATACCAAATTATCATAACGTGGAACCGTAACATGGGTACAAGCCAACTGGCGACAAAATTCACCATACATTGTTTGTAAATATACAGGCGAACCAAAAGACCTTTTAATTTTTCTATTACGGGCAAAGCCGTGCGGGTACCACTAGCCTTTAAATAAAATGAGTTTTTTTGCACTACTAACACTGCATAGTTGGTCAAAATACCCATGGACCGACAGCTGAAGGGACCGTTGCCAAACCGTGAATAGGGTCTATGCGGTGTCTGTATCTTTTTAATATCATTTGATTTAAAAATAAAGTAAAAAACATAGAGGGAGAAAAGGGATAGATCTTATCACAAAAATAATGCCTATTTTTTTTCAGTGGAAGAAAATAAAACAACCTGCCCTCGAAAACTAAACACAAATAACGGTGAGAATGCACAATTATGGTTGGTTTGATGTTCGACAGGCAAATCCGAACACAGGATGGCCTACTAGAGTGACGATGTCCCAAGACGAAGCAGGCACGCTTCAGATCCTCTCGTGATTGGTTCGTTCCGGTTTAGAAATAATATTGTTCTAGATTTGTGAATCGAATTTCGTCGTTTAACCGCATCTGCGGACACATCTGTTTTTGAAAAAGATAGATGCGTTTAATCTTACTTGAACAGTCAAAAAACTTTTTTTTTTTCGACTTGGAAGAAATGTTTGAACCAGTGCATATAGCTGTAACGGAAAAATATTTTACGATGTGTGAAACTGGTTTACAGTTCGAGTGAGAATGGGAAAAAACTCATATTGTGTACAAAAGTAGTCAGTCGAAAATTTTAAAAAGATTTTATAAAGAAAGAAAAAAAAATTCACACATTATATTTTGGCTCTGATAACGTGAGCTTTGGCAAACGAATGGTTAAAACTACTCCATTTTTCCATTTATTAAATTAAGGTTGAGAAAGGCCGGATTGTCTTGCTGATGATAAGAATTTATCCTCTTTCCTCTCAAACAGAAATGAAATCGTTCAAGGTCAATCGTCTTGTTATCAAATCTATAATATACTTCTCTTTTGAAATGAGGACTTTTTTAATGATCTGGATAATAACTACACTAAACTCAGAATGAAACGCATGTTCCTTAACGAATGCGCTTGGTTGCACTTCTTCAAAAGTGGAATCTTTATGTTCTTGAACGAGCAGCATTTTTTTGTGCTCCGCGAAACAAGATAAATCTCCTATGAAAACAAACCAATAAATGACATCTAAAAGCTCTATCAAAATGTAAAATATCCGCCAACTAAATTAAATACTAAGCTCCATTAAAATGTGAAATAACACGCCCACTAAATAAAACAACTTTAAAAAAGCTTCATTAAAATGTGAAATAATAGCCAAACCTTTACTAATAATAAAGCTCAAAGTCTCTTTGTCTAGATGTCTGCTCTCTCTGTCTAGAATCCCCCCTCTACTAAAAGCAAGGGCGCATATCCCTTAATGTCGCAAAGACCCACCCAAAAGCAAGCCCCCCCCCCCCAAAAGATAAAAGTGCCACCCAAAACACCCTCCCTAAAATTTCAATAGCGTAGTCTGCGCCATGACTCCCCCCCAGGTGTAGTATAAAACCCTGTATAGTACCCCCCCCCCCCTTGTGTTTGTAGTAAAAACTGATAAAAAAAACTTTTTAAAAGTCTTAAATCTAACATTTGCATAAATTTGTACTTTGAGGATTAATCGTTTAAAAATTATCAACCATACGTCGTTTGACGTCAGTCGTTTGCAAAACGTATAAACAACGCTTTACTGTAGTATTTCTTAACGAGTTAACCGCACGGTAGTCAAACATCTATCTAAAACAAGAGAAAAAAAAACAAGACAGAGCAGTAAAACTGGTAGAAGAAAATAACTACTCGTTATGGGCCGTTAGTTCTGGTGTGAAATGGCAACTTCCGAAGGAATAAAAAAAAATCGGGGATGTTCTTTGTGGAACTAATAGCCGACGTAACTCACTGCTTTTCTTTAAATACTAGAAAACTCGAGGATTTTTTTTTTTTTTCTGTGAGCAAGTGGCTTGGTAATTGTTCCTCACACCGACTTCCATATTATTACGTGGATGCTTGCCGTAGTATAATGACCTTTAGAAGAGTGCGACGATCCTGGTTAACAGTCATTTTTCGTGTTTGTGTAATGGGTCTTTTTATTGGCTATTATTTAATCGAAGAATAACAAAATGAGGCTGAAACTCAGCATGTTCAACTTGTGGGCCGGGACAAAGAAAAGTAAAGGAATTAGTGCTTCCGTTAAAAAAAAAATATTTTAACTATGCAATTTTGCATATTTAATTATACAGTCATTTCTTTTCTCTTAGTCAGGGGTGCCCCCCAAACCTTTCTCAATCAAAGGCTAAATGGTAAAACTTTGGAGGTGATGCGGGCTAACAAAATCCAACAATATTTCAGTTCAGTGGTCTAGTTTGCGCCAACCCCCAAACACCCATGAGTTTTTTTGAGCAATCACGATTGCTTATTGTTCTCATTTGACTGTTTTTGATGTTACGCTGATTTTATTTTCCCACCAGCACCCTCTGCAGCATCACCGTCGACCGGCCGCCGCACGATGCTGCTCCTCTTGCGAAAACAGTGTCCAGGTTGCGTCCATATCCAACACACACACGCATACATACACACACCTACACACGCACACACACACCTACACATACACACACACCTACACACACATACACACACTCATGACTGCACACAGACACAAACACACATGCCTACTTACACACACGAACGCCTACACACACACACGCGCGTACACAACACTCACTCACACACATGCATACACACACACACGCATACATACACTCACACACACACGCACCCACACACATGTAAGCTTCCCGCGGGTCGGGAGAAATGTGTTCGCGGACCGGATGTAGCCGGCGGGCCGTAGGTTGGGGGCCCTGCTCTAGGTATACTCATTGAGAAGAAATAAGAGGTGGAGTGAGTGAAGCCATCGACTCTTGAAGCAAAAAGATCCCAAGTCACGTAATATATTTGAGAGTAAAGCATTGGAGGAAATCAGGTTTCTTCCAATCGTTTCACGAAAAACATGTCTCTCATTCGTGACCTTTGAACCATGTGACTTGAAATCTTTGCCTCAGCATTTCCTGAGTCAATGATTGGACTTGCTCCCTCCAGTTAAATACCCGCTCTAAAGATATAATATGGTTGTTCAAAGCATACTTAATCTAAACTTGATTTGCAAAGAAGAGTATCAATAACCATAAGCGTAACTAGTAGGGGAAGAACGGGGAAGAGAAGGAAAATTTGCAAACGCAATACTACTACAGCCACAGTAAGAAAAGGATGTTTTTCTGAAATCTGAAGGGGGGGTAAATGTCCATCTGTGTACTCCTAAAGCTAAGCCCATAGACCTTACACAACTAGACATCGCAAGTAGAAGGAGTCGATGGTACACATATAAGTCACGTGAACAAGAACTAATCACTGCATTATGAGCTGCCGAGAACTGCTCCGGCAGCGGCGCCCAACTACTGTCTGACCACGGATTGTATGGAAAGACAAACATCCGTTTTACAGCCGGAAATGGACAAATCTATTATTTTTAGCGATGTCAGCTTTTGCAGAAGCAGAGTCTCATTCAAGTGAGCGGAATACACGCATCAAATTTTTACTTTTCCCCCTCATTCAGGTAGATTCGTCTCATCTGGACGTTTGAAAATTCCATAAAATCAGTGGTTGGACAGTAGGGACGGTCATGGCGCAGACTACGTCATTGAAATTTTTAAGGAAGGCTTGTTTTGACGGTTTTTTTTCCTCATTTTTAGGGGGTGACTCTTGGTATGGGGGGGGAGGGGCATCGTGAGATTTAGTGGAGGGTGTGCCCTTGCTCTTAGAGAGGGGGCACCCCTGACTCCAGTGGCCCTTTTTCAACCACAGTCAAAAGGTCAAAGCTGAAAAAGTCCTCATCCATTTTTGGGTCACTTGAAAACGAGAGAATAGCAGTAGCTATATATATAAACTACATCTCAATTTCGTTACCAGAAGCTCCGAATTCTTTTGAGCGTTTTATTGAACTCGTTGAAAGAACTTTAGTATATGTGAGGATCGTACGTCGATAACATGTGCGCGAGATCTATTGGTTTGGACATAAAAATGTCAACTGAGAGAAGACAAAAGAGTTCCTAAGATAAAAACTGATACCGAGTCACACTCGAAAAAGGTGCATAGACAAAAACTGATATCAAGGAGCCAAGCTCGGATCTATAAATTTTGGCCCCCCTGCAAGAAAACCTGTAGGGCCTCTCCCAAACGGCCATTAGTGTATACTATTTGCAACGGTGCTAGTTTTTGAGCAATCACGATTGCTTATTGCTTTCATTTGACTGTTTTTGACGTTCCTATCATTTTTCCCACCGCCACCCTCCGCAGCATCACCGTCGACCGGGTCCTCACGATGCTGCTCCTATAGCGAAAACCGTCTCCAGGTTTCGTCAACATGCTACACTTACACGCATACATACACGCACCTACACACATATACATATATACACCTTCACACACATACATACACCTACACACATACACAAACACATACACATACAAACACACACACACACATAAACACAACTACCCACACACTCATGCCTGCACACAGACACAAACATATATGCCTGCACACAGACACAAACACATATGCCCTACACACACAGACACATACACCCACACACCACACATACACACAACTACCCACACACTCATGCCTGCACATAGACACAAACACACATGCCTACACACACATACCCCCACACACAAACACACACACATACAAACACACACTTTGCGAAAAACATAATTTGAATTCAAGATGACAAAATTCAATTTTTTTTTCAATTTTTTGGGCCGTGGGGCCCCTTTAGGTCGTGCCCCCCCCCCCCCCCCCACTGCGAGGTCTATGGGTACGAAGATCCGGGCCTGCGTGGAGCACTCGATGAAGGTCCCAAGAAAAAACTGACGCCGCGTTACACTCGAAAAGGAAATACCTGAAATAAAAACTGATGTCGCGTCACTCTAAAAAGGTCGTGGGATAAAAACTATTGTTGAGTGACACTCTCAAAAAGAGAACCCTTGGCATGTTGAGTCGCACTCGAAAAAAGGACTCCTGAGAAAGCAAAAAAAAAACTGGTGCTAGGAATGTAAAATAATGCACTCACCACAGACTCCGCTGCCCAACCTCCTCGAAGTCCAATTCGGACACTCGAATAAAGATGATTCGTTCCCATTGCACTGAGGATCTTCGTACAGCAGCTGACTAGAATCGTTGTTCCTCGGGAACCAGTGGTACAGGTGGCCGCCAGAGAACCCCAGTTGGCGGCACATCACGTGCAGGGATTCTTCTGTCCAACTGGAAGAAAATGATGGGAATATTATCAAAGTGGTTAGCGTGATATAATAGATTTTGTAGCAAAGCAATACTGAATAGCAGAAAAAGAAAAGAAAAATTTCAAATTTTCAAAATTAATTTGAATTTAAATTATGTTTTTCGCAATCACGAGTTGCGACCGGACCCTCCTACTCATTGGTTACCACCCCACTCGCCTATTTATAGAAACGGTTCCTGTCGTTCCACTTGGGCGGTTACGTGTGCATAGTTGTGTATGTGTAGACTTGTGTGTGTGTGTAGACCTGTGTGTATGCACGCTGGCGTGTGTGTATGTGTAAAGGCGCCTGTGTGTGTATGAGCGAGCGTGTGTGTAGGTCGCGCTTGCAGAGGACGGTGGGCTTGAAAAAGAAACCGGGCATCAAGGACGGTCAAATGAAAACAATTAGCAATCGTGATTGCTCAAAAAAGAGAGAAAAGAAATAAAAGAGCAAATTATCTCGCTACACGAAAAAAGAACTATTGCTACTGTGTACAGTGGACTCGTGCTCAGGGGCGGATATAGAGCATTGAGAAGAGATAAAATGGAGGGAGTGAAGACTTTCATTTATGAAACCAAGACCCCCAAGTCACGTGATATATTTTAAAGCAAAGGATTGGAAGAAATCAGTTTTCTTTCGCTTGTTTCACGCAAAACGTGCCAACCATTCGTCGTTGTTGGGTCACGTGACTTGGGGACTTTGGGTCAGCTTTTTCTAAGTCGATGATTGAACTTGCTCCCTCCATTTTAATTCCTGCTCTAAGATACAGACTAGCTTTTTAAGAATAGGCATGCTGAAAAATGCTGCTGTTGTTGATTAATTCCTCCTGTCTAGCCGCAAGGATCCGGTGGTTCCTAATTTGGTAAGGCCACTGCGTAACAGGCAGGGCCTGCTTACTGAATAGGTCAACTAGGCCGTGACTCTAGGGCCCCTACTTTTTAGGGGCCCTCAAATGGTTAATTTTTTTTCTAACCAATAGCTCAAACGTTTTTCGGCAATGGCTAAAATTGCAATGGTTGACTACACAGGAACCCTGAAAAAGTATATAGCCTAGGGGCCCCTGATATCTTTATCAGGCCATGGTGACAAGCACAGCGGACCCTCGGAGAGTGATGTCTAGCCACAGGCTAGACCAGGTCCGTTAGCCCAAGAGTCTTCAAGAAATCATACACCAGGAGAAAACTGGAGTAGATGTCCTCTCCAGTCCCGCCTAATATAAAAGATGATCCAGAGATGCTAGCACTAATTTACATTTAGTACAAGTCTCATACATTTTCTGACCTATTCAGTCATTGGAACATGTTGAAAAATATAGAGTTTTGAATAGGAAACATTTCTGGAACTTTTTGGGTGTCAATAAGAAGCCCCAAATCGGGCCGGAATAAGGCGCCTAGTAGGGCACAAATTTTAATAGTTAATTTCAGAAGCAATGAAAGGAAAGATTACTTTAAATATTTACTTAAACAAATAATTAATATATTAAAAATATTACGGCAAACAATTCCATTTTATTCATAAAGTATTTGAATATAACGATAAATAATGTATTTGCATGACATTCTACATCCATCTATTTTGCATGAAAATTATGATATCATATAATAATGATGGATGAATAATTTTGTCGAAGGTTTAGGTAGGAGGGGTCATGACTTCCATGACTCTCCCCTGGTATCCGTCCCTGTTCGTGCTGCAACGCGACTCGTCTTACGCGAATTGGCTTTAACGCGAATTTTTCAGGAGTAAGAATTTTAGAGCTAACTCAAATTCCTCTCGCGCAACATGAACATTTTCGGAAGGGAATCACGGACAGCATCTCAGCGAGGAAGGTTTTCTCCGATATGGCCAAAGAGGATATTAGCGAACTCATTGACTGCCATGGCCAAAGTTCATCATATACCTTGCTGAATTACTTAAATTTGCAAGTGAGGAAGAAAAAGAGATGCCTGGCCTGACTTTTGAAGTTTAAAACGAAAAGAGTATGTACGCAAGAGAAATGCTAAAGGTCGGAGGCGCATAATCATAATATGATGCGATCCATTACAGTAGAATCTCAAAAATCCGAGGTAACTGGGGCTCACTTCACCTCGGATTACTGAAAACTCGGATTATCCGGAAAAAAAATTCACATTTAAAATTTACACAACTTGAAAGACATAAGGAGGAGACCTTTTACTTCCTTAAGAAAAAGGACAAATTGTCTTCAAGAAAGAAAAAACCCACTCAAACTTAACCATAAATTTTCTTTTAATTGCTTTTAGACGAATTTCAACTTAACTTCTTTACTAATAATAAAGCAGAAAGTCTCTCTGTCCGGAGGATGTCTAGATGTCTGGATGTCTGTAGGATATCTGTAGGATGTCTGTGACGCGCATAGCGCCTAAACCGTTCGGCCGATTTTCATGAAATTTGGCACAAAGTTAGTATGTAGCATGTGGGTGTGCACCTCAAAGCGATTTTTCGGAAATTCGATGTGGTTCTTTTTTTATTCCAATTTTAAGAAAAAAAACTATCATAAATTACGAAATTATCATAACGTGGAACCGTAACATGGGCACAAGCCAATTGGCGAGAAATTTCACCATACATTATTTGTAAATATACAGGCGAACCAAAAGACCTTTAATTTTTCTATTACAGGCGAAGCCGTGCGGGTGCCACTAGTGTGGGAATAAATAGAAAAGTCCAAAATCTCGAGGCAATGGCCCTCAATCCTGCCATGGTTATTAACTGGGAGTTTGGCGCTATCGTCAATTATGGGCTATGTTTTTTTGCTTTTGTCACTATCAGCAAGGCCATGGCCGAAGTACATTAACCCTTGGTCTTTAGCGTCCACAAATTTGGCGGCAATTCGGAAAATTGCTAAGATTCCTAGTTTTCTCTATATGCGTACGCATTTATATGTGCAAAGCAACCAAAACATCATAATCAACCTCATATTGTATTTGTATCATTTATTGAACGAAGTCAATACGTTTTTTACAGCTGCAAATATTTCTATTTTCAGATTTTAAGGAAAATCAAATTTTTAGCTAATAAAAATATAACTTTAAATATAAATGAAGCACCTCGGATTAAGCGGAACTCGAACTTTCGAGACTCTGTACCTTTGCTAATCCTCTTGTGTCTACGATCACCTTTTACACCAGTTTGCTCGCCTTAGAGAAGTACAAACTAAGGCAACCAAAAACGACATCATTTCTGATAAAGATGTCTGGGTGGTCATTCCAAGCTCGATAGCTTGCGAGATCGAGATTCTCGCTCACATGATTGGTTGTGATGTAGAAATGTCGCAAAGTAGTATTCTAATCTACACGAACTTAGCTTGCGGATAGGTTCAAGTAGATGAGAATACTACTTTGTGACATTTCTACGTCACAAGCAATCACTTGAGCGAGAATCTCGATCTCGCAAGCTGACGAGCTTGGAATGACCGCCCTGATCCATGGGACTAATCCCGCGATGATCCAAGAAAAGCAGAGGATCAACTCATCACCCTTTCTTCTTTTTCCTCTTTTAAGGGGTCTAAGGACCCTTAACCTTCAAAATGTTTTACTTTCTGGAAAAAAATATATGTTATGCCTATTTTAAATCTGAACAATTTGATACCTTATTTATTACCATAAGCAAAAAACTTTTCAAGTTATCAAAAAAATGTGTACACTTTCCCCATAGAGATTTATGTTAACAGCAGCTGTTTAAGCCTCTTTTTCTCAGGTTGCGTTTTCTCGGATTTCTCGTTTTGCGTGCATGATATTTCAGAAAGTTTGTAATATATTTCCGTGAAATTTTTTGTGCATGTTTGTCTGATTTATTTTATGATCTAAACCTAATTTTGTTTAGTTTTTTCAATTTTTTATTTTGAAATTTTATAAGTTAATATCAAAATTTTCCAAAATTTTGGGTGAAAATATTTTTTTTTTTTATTTTTGATATTAACTTTCATTTTTAGTTAAAATTTAGGTTCAGATCATAAAAATAAATCAGACAAACATGCATAAAAAGTTTTACGGAAATACATAAGAAACTTTCTAAAATATCATGCACGCAGAACGAGAAACCAGCACCTGAGAAAAAGAGAATTAAACAGCTGCTGTAAACATAAATCTCTATGGGGAAAGTTTACGCATTTTCACGATAACTTGAAAAGTTTTTTGCGTATGGTAATAAATATGGATCAAATTGTTCAGAATTAAATTATGCATAACATATATTTTTTCCAGAAAATAGAGAAATTTGAAGCTTAAGGGTCCTTAGACCCCTTAAACAGTTTCATAGTGTATATGCGCTGTCAGAAGACTGGTAACGATATGAACGCACAGCATCTCATCATCATCCTTAGTAAAAAATATAGTTACTGTAACTACTGTACAGTGTGTTCGGTACTTCCTCCAAGAAATATAACTTCCGTGAAAGATTTAATTTTTAATTGTTGTTTTTTAATGGCAACAGTAGTAAAAGCTGTCTTTCTTCTTGCAAAGTGTTATGCATATAATGAAGTAGGGCCGTGGTAGCCCGATCGGTAGAGTGTCGGATTCGGGGCCGTAGGGTCCTGAGTTCGAACCTCGATGGTCGCCCAGTCCCCTTTAATGACCGTCGTCATTAAAGGGGACTGGGCGACGTTAATTATGCTCGTGGTCTCAATGTCCTCCAAGTGAAACGATACCTCTGGGGGTGCTAACAACTACTAGCAGCAGGTAGCTATTAGCTCCTGGTCTAGTTCTAAATTCTCATTAACTGTTCGATCCGGTGTTGGTGCTGCCATCCATCGGTATAAAAAAAATGGAGGCAAGGCACTTAGTATGCAGTCCTCGACATAAATAAAGTTGTAGCCAGTTGTGATTCGGAATCGAAATCGAATCGAAATATAATGAAGTAGTGGCTTCATGTGATGTTTCATTCGAAGTAGTGGCGTCATGTGTATGAATCATAAGGAATAGTGGCTTCAACCTCCAACATCAATAAATTGTGTTTAATAACTTTGATACAATCCACATTGTGTTTTATGAGTAATAAAGTGTATTTTATTTCGAACCAGAACGTTTCACAGTGTACAGTACTATTAAAGTGCTGCATTTTATTACTACTGTACATTGTGCGTACCGTACTGCTTTATTTTATTTCTCCCGCACTCCCACTGAACATTGATTTTGTGCATCGTAACAGTATTTTATAGTTAATCATACAGCTTCTCCAAAAGTACAATAAAAATTAAGTTCTTTATATAAGAATTGTAAACTAAAATTCAGGTAAGAAAGGGTGAACCTTTTTAAAGGAAAACATCTTTACACATCGTTCGGTGTATGTTTCGATTCCCTGATCCCAATATTTTCTATGTAGCTAGATACATTATGAAATTCGGCACTGAATTAACAGATATTTTAAAGACTATCACCACCGAAATCTCTAGTTAAGCTTATTATGATAATTACTTCTTAGAGTTGGTGCAGACAGATCTCCAGGCACCGTTGTGGAGGAGCTGCAGGCGGCCTTGAAGAATGGAATCGCCGTCAACTAAGCGTGCATCCGGCCAGCCGGGTGCGCGCGTCTCGGACCAAGACGGCTGCGACAACCTGTTGAAGACGATCTCGTAGTCGGCAGTGCCCTAAAAAAATAGAAATTGAAAGCAATTGAATTTACAAGAATTTTAAAGCTCAACATGTTAATTTTGTTCAAATCATAAATTTTTTAATGAAACAACGGGGTGCTTGGGTTTATCAATAGATCTATTTCAAACAAATCTAAAGAAGTTCTTCTGCCCTTATATAGAAGTTTGGTAAGACCCCATTTGGAGTATGCTGTTCAGTTTTGGTCTCCTTATCTTTTAAGAAAGACGTTAATGTATTGGAAGGGTTCAAAGGCGGGCTACAAGGCTAATAAGTGGACTTTCCCACTTAGACTATGATTCCAGGCTTAGAAGGCTTAAAATGTACAGTCTTGAGCAAAGAAGAGACAGAGGGGGACATGATTCAGCTGTTTAAATTTATTAAAACGAAAGATGTTACGGGGCTGAAGTTTAGCACTGAAAACAGGACAAGGGGTCATTGTTTTAAGCGATTTAAATCTCAGGCTAACATGGATGTTAGGAAAAATTATTATTTTAGCAGGGTAGTGGAACCTTGGAACAGTTTACCGGAAGAGGTGGTAATGAGCAAGGGAGTAGACAGTTTTAAGAGGGCCGTTGATCTTCACTGGGGATTGTAAATTGACTAGGACCAGTCTAGCTGGGCCCAGAGCCTGTTGCTGGTCGTCACTTTTGTATTTGTAATTGAACCGAACCATTTGCTTCAGTCACTCGTCCGGTCAGTGCTAATTCTTATATTAGCTACCAGTTTGTTTGGCTCTCTTGGCTTCCTTAAGAGGTTTTCCACCTCCAGCTCAGTCATTTCCTATGCCGGGCTGATGAGTGCTAATAAGCATGAAACTCCAGTCCTCGGCTGGAATGACTGAGCGGGCGATGTATTTCATATATTTCTGCCTTAGCCCTGACTATAGCGCGGTAACTTTATGAAAAAATGTAATGGGGCTGTTTCCATCAGTCAAAACTACTACTTTCAGTCACTAAAGTTGATAGAATGAGCAAAAAAAAAAAAAAAAAAAAGCATGGAGCGAGGAAATTTTTTATTTTTAAAACGTTCATTTTTTAATTAATATTTTAAAATATCCGATTTTTCAAACAAGGCGTGGTCTTTATGATGTCACAACTGATGAACTTTGGCTCGTACTCCACTGGCGCACTGAATGCTTACACTTGCTGTCTACCGCGTTTCCAGATAACCATAATTAAGAAGCGAATTAAATACTGCACTCTACGCTTGCTATCAACCATATCGTTGCCACTCAGGGGTGTGTACAGAAATTTTGGGGCCCGTCACAAATGACCTTTCCAAGACCCCCTCCATATTGTTCACCCCTGTATTTCACCTCTAGTTTTAAAAATATTGCGCCCCCTTCAGGTTTGGACCCGGGTCAGCAGGTGTCCCTTCTCCTTTCCCTGTGCACGCCCCTGTTGCTACTACATGTCAGTACAGAAGCGAATTAAATATTGCTATCTGCGTTAATGGCATTTCATCACTTGTGATGTCATGTGCCAAAGCGTAAAAAAGGAAATTGAATCTGCGCACTGATTAAAATAATTGTTAAAAAATATTAAACTTTGTCAAATTATTTAAAAAATGGTCAAATCCTATGTTCTTAAGCATGCTCTTTCAGAAAAAAGGAATAGTTTTAAAATTTTGGAAACGATCCCATTATACTCAAAAAGCGTTTTTTAAGAAAATATAAATAGTGAACCACATTTTAATTCCTAAAAAATCAATTTTTCTAGAAAAAAGTGGGTTTTTTTCCCCTATTGCCTCAAAATTTCCGGAAATGGGGTTGTTTCCTTCAGTCAAAAGTAGTACTTTTAGTCACTGAAATTGATAGAATATGCAAAAAAATAAAAAAAAAACATGGACCTGGAAAATTCTTTTATTTTCCCAACAGTTGTTTTTTAATTAATTTCTTCAAATGTCCGATTTTTCAAACAAGGCGTGGTCTTTATGACGTCACAAATGATGCTCTATGACGCATCTTTGTACCGCGTTTCCACGTTATGATAAACAAGCAGCGAATTAAAATTGCGCTCTACGCTTGCTATCAACCCTATCGTTGCCAATACACGTGAGTAAAAATATACGAATTAAATATTTTGATCTGTGAATAGCAACACAGAATGGCATTTCATCATTTGTGATGTCATCGGCAAGAAATGTAAACTATGAAAGATCACCAATTTAAGTAGTTTTTTAAAAATATTAAACTTAAAGTTTTTAAAAAATGGTTAGATCCTAGGTTTTTAAGCATGTTCTTTCAGAAAAAAATACTTTTAAAATATTGGAAATGATCCCATTCTGCACCTCTACTTTGAGACCAAACGAAATCTAGCGAGGTTAGGATTACTGATCCCACAAGTTTTACGATGGTCAGTGGACAACTGGTGAATCAACTGTTGTTTTTCCCACGGTTAAAGAAAAATTGGAAACCATGATTAATATAAACTAGAAAGTCGCCCGTCAAGGTATGACGGGTGAAAATTACTTTTACATTTGAACGAAGCCGTTGCCTGTGTGGTGATATTTTGATGGTTGAAATTTCAACCCTAACTCCAGGGGATGAACCCTAAACTCCAGTAGGTAGCGTTCATTGTTGAGTACTTTTTCGTTCCTTCATTCTCCTACAATGAGTCTCACCAATAAAACAGTTAAGTTACCGGATCCAGTTCAGCCCCGTCAAAATAAGGCATTTCTCTGCATGTCAAACATGACGAAAAATTGATGACGTCAGGAACGTTACTCGATCATTCGCTATTATATATGAGGATGAAATATGTCCTCTTTAAGGATGACAAGAAATATTTTTTAAAAAATCAGAAAAATTAGGTAATGATGCATTTGATAAAAAAAAAAATACACACACACACACACACACACATATATATATATATATATATTAATTTGAATTTTTGGCATCTTGAATTCAAATTATGTTTTTTGCAATCACGAGCTTGTGTGTGTATGTGTATGTGTGTGTGTAGGAGTGTGTGTCTGTGTGCAGGCATGAGTGTGTGTGTGTATGTGTGTGTAGGATATGGACGCAACCTGGAGACGGTTTTAGCAAGAGGAGCAGCATTGTGAGGCCGGTCGACGCGACGGCGGTGCTGGCAGAGGGTGCTGGCGGGAAAATAAAATCATAGAGGAATTCAAAACAGTCAAATGAGAACAATAAGCAATCGTGATTGCTCAAAAAGTATGAAAAATTTGGGAAGTGGGTGATGAGAAAAAATAATGGAAAGGTCAGCAGAAGTTTGTTCAAAAATAAAGAAAGAGAAAACTTTTGAAAAAAGCCGTTTGACTTTTTCCCCCCTCCCAGTTCCTTTCAAATTACTTTTCTTTCAGGTACTCTTTTGCATGCCTCGTTAAAACTAGTAGAGGTAGTCATTTAAAATAGAGCAGGAAATAAGAAATAATAACAAAAAACTAGTTTGAGCCGAAGAAGGAATTCATTTTAAATATTTAAAAGACAAATGCACAACAGCCTTTAGAAAGTTCTGTCAAAAAAATAGTACAAATAAAGAATCATCACATCTCATTCTTCTCTGTCCAACTTCCTGCTTACTTGTTCATTTAGAACGTAAGTCGTTAAACTGTTTCGTTCCAATTTTAAGTTTGATTTCTTAGAATAGAAATGGGGGGGGGGGGAGAGCCTGTGGAGTTTAAGAAAAAACTGCACTATTTGCAGAAATGAAAATTCTGCAAGAACGAGTAATTTAGATTTAACAGAAGGAATTCTTAACTTAACGTAGCTAAAAAAGGAAAAGGTTAAGTAAACACGAAGTACATATGAAAAAGAAAAAATAGCGTATTGATATTTCATATCATGCTAAAATTGGTTCTTCTTCGTATGGTATTTATTTATTTATTCCTTAAATATAAATTGATCAGTGGTCATCGTTTCCAGGTGAGATTATGCTTGAGGTAGCTACTAATACAAGTAATAAAATTAAATTCATGACGAAGAAAGAAAAAAAAAGTGATGAAATTTGTTATTTTTTATGATTTTAGAAAACTAAGGGATCAACAATCCCAGGCATCAGCACAAAAAGCATTTAAGTGTAAGTATTATAAACTAGCTTTTGCCCGCGGCTTCGCTCACGTTGATGTAGTTTTTTTTTTCAATTGATTCAAGTTAATGGTCATTACAGGCAGAGGTCAAATAGTTACCAAAACATTGTTTGTCTCTAGTTTCGCCGACATTTCAAATTGCCTGCCCCCTTAAATGTATCAAAAGGTATGATTAAAACTGAAAATTAGGGGGAAAGGGAGTAAATGAAATAATGACAAAACTGAGAAGAAACCCAAAAATCACAAAAAATAAATCACGAAAACGTTCAAGAGCTGTAAAGAAGTCAGTTTGGGTAATTCCCAAAAAATCCAATTCGAGTGAAGTCAACTATTCTTAAATAAAGTGAAACAGTTCCCTTATAATCCCGATCTGCATCAAACACATAATATCCAGCGCTACACCGGCAATCTAAATTATTGTATAATGTGTAACTTCTTACCGTAGAAATCGTCCCAAAATAGGGTCAACAATGATGCTACCCGAAATGTTTCCAACAAACAGTAAAAATTTGGCAATTGTTTGAAATTGTGTGCAAAGACAAAGTAATGGAAGTTTTTGCGCTGTTTATGAATTTGCGAATTAGTTGGCGAATTATTTTACGTGTTAACAAATTTAAAGAAAGAAATATTAAAGAAATGGCGATATTTGGTTACATGGTGAAAACCGAGAAACAGTATTGCGTAGTCTTTAGTTTCAAAAACAGCGACAGTTGAAAAAAAATGCCAAATGCCTTAGCTATTGAAATGATTCCACAAAAAAAGTTTGGCTAGATTTCAGCTGATCGATTAAATACCCAGTCAATACAAATAAATAAAAAAAAACCATTAATTACATTGAAGTTCCGTTTAAGTGGAAAATGATCAGCCAAATCATGTATTCTTTGCCAATCTTGTGCAAAAATCTTACTTCAAGATTTGAGTTGAGAAAAGCCTTGAACAGTCACGAAAAGCAAAGATAGTCAACAATACAACAATAGTCGCTATCGACAGGGAGTTGAGATGATACACTAAATACTGTATTGAGTTTAGGAAAGCCTTCGAACATGGAACTAAAAAGCTCATAACTCGTTTTTTATTCGACTTAGAAATTTGGAACAGGTGCCATCTTCAGCAGAAAAATCAGAGCTTTCGATGGACATATAATGTTAATATGTGGAAGTATTTTTTCATCCCCATATTAGAGAATTTATACGAAAATTGTGTTATATTGTCCTCCAAGGGGGTTTTGCCCCCCATAACGGGACGAAAACTACCCTATGTGTTATTCTGATGCATAAGCTATATTATTGTAAAGTTTCATTAAAATCCGTTCAGTAGTTTTTGCGTGAGAGAGTAACAAACATCCATACATCCATACAGACAAACTTTCGCATATATAATAGTAGTAAGATATTTCTAAATGCATAATTTTATACTAGAAATTTCAAATTTTTCAATTTTTCGCAAGTGGAAATAAACTCAAAAAAAAAAAACAGCGAAACACAAACATATTCATTTTTGACTACATATTATATTGTTTTAAAAAGATGGTTTTAACTTTTGCTAAATAAATGTGCAAAAAAAATATATCGAAAAGTTTTACTCTGGTATGAACAGGAAGCTGGTATCTAAAGTAAAAAGAAAAGACAAAAATGACCCAAAATTTACAAATGCGGACTATCGAGAAGAATAAGAGGGTAATTTTCATTCGTCGCGGAGTTTGTAACGTGTGACTAGATTCTGCAGCCCTTCAAGCATAAATGATTTCAATGTTTTGTATTTAAATTATGTAAATTTGCGTCATACATATGAAACTTGATGTCGTTAGAAAAATCAAAAAGGAGAAGGTAATGTTGTTATACCCTTCCCCCCGTCCACTTTTCCAAAACACTAAATCTTTATCTTTACTAATAATAAAGCTGAATGTCCCTCTGTCTGTCCGCATCTCTGTCTGTCAGGATCTTTGTGACGCGCATAGCGCCTAGACCGTTCGGTCGATTTTCATGAAATTTGGCACAAAGTTAGTTTGTACCATGGGGGTGTGCACCTCGAAGCGATTTTTCGAAAATTCGATGCGGTTATTTTTTCCAATCCAATTTTAAGAACAAAAATATCATAAGATGGACGAGTAAATCACGAAATTATCATAACGTGGAACCGTAACATGGGTACAAGCCAATTGGCGAGAAAATTCACCATACATTATTTGTAAATAGACAGGCGAACCAAAAGACCTTTTGATTTTCTATTACGGGCAAAGCCGTGCGGGTACCACTAGTAACTAAATAAAAGAAGGATATTATATGGCCGAGAAAGATGATGAAAATTGAAAATTGTTGCAGAAACTAAAAATGCAATAAAATATCAAATACTCAAACTGATGTATCTCAATCGTTCTAACAACGCCATAACTTAAAAAAATTAATGAGCAATGTGATAACAAAACGTGTCCAAATTATGTTTTATATTTAACTTATTAAATGTGAACATTCAAGTTCAAATATATATGTAATGTATTCAGCTGATTCTAATCTAGTTTCAAGGAAGTTAAATTCTTCATTAAGAATTTGTACGCCATGTTTTTTTTCCCCCCATAATAGTAACCAAATTTTTTTACATTTATGCCTGTGGGCAAATGGAAGTGTTCAAAATGTAGTGCAATAACTGACTTCAATGAAATGACAATTTTTTTACGGAAGGAAAAAATATATATATTTGTAAATCTTTTGCAGCTTTGGGAAGCTTTTCTTCTCTTGACTATGGTGCCATTTCTTGATCTAAAACTAAATTACCACCCAATTACTTTAGGAAAATGCCAATAATTTGTTTCTAAAAATTGTCAAGCTACTATAGTTTTTGTTTTTTGTAGTTACATACTATATTATATTAAAAATATGAATTAAAAAAAGAAATCACACAAGTTTTAAAACTTAAGTGCATATATTTAATCATCAATTCATTAAGATAAATAAATACCTTTGTGCTGAACAGTAAAGTAAGAAAAACAACGTTAAAAAAAGCACAAATTTGCCAATTACAGCTGCTGTTGCTATGCAATTACATTTGCTGTAATTGGCAAATTCGTGCTTTTCTTAACGTTGTTTTTCTTATTTTACATCAATTCATTGTTCTTTAATCTTTGATTTAAAAAATAATTTTCGTTAAAATATATCATTCAAAAACTATTTAAAAAAAACTAAACCACCTTTAGTGAGTGCTTTTAGTTGAGTGCTTTTGTTTTTTGCACCTAAATATTACACATTCAATAACAGTCCTTTCAGTTATAAATAGAACTGAAATTATTTGTCTTGGTAGTGTTGTGAATTTCCTTTCATAACTCTACCAACTGTTACATTAGGAAGTTTTTATGTGATCGAGTTAATAGAAATTTCTTTTTAAGTAAAATATTTTTAATGAACATTTCAGAGAAAAATATTATCAAACGCTCATTAATTAAAACGAATTAATATTTATATTTATGCATTACGAATATTGCAGTAAACACGAATTGATTAGATTACACTGCTTTAGCTTTGGCATACTTTTGGTCAGCAAGACACTTTCGGGCACTTTTAGAGTTTTGGACGGTAGTAACTACCTGTTTTGTCCTAAACCAGTTTTGCACAGTCCAAAACCCAACTCTGCCTAGGTGTAATAAATTCCTCCTGAGGCAATACATTCGATTTGGGACTAGATATCCAAAGCAATCATTTGTGTTAATTCATCAATCAATGGTGCAGGACAGGTTTTGGATGGAGAGGTGTTTTCTTCTCTGCACTCATACTGCGCTGGCAGAAAAGTTACTTGTACAGAATGGGGTTGTTTTTAGTGATGTACCGGATCGTTAAAAGAGTAGATCCGCGGATACGGATACGGATCATTAGTCTCAAGATCCGCGGATACGGATACGGACCTCAAAATTTTTTTACCCAATTCAACTATCCAAGCGTAAAATTTGTTACGGAAGGTATTCCTGTCAGAATAATGACACAGTTTCTTCAAAAAACGTCATCTGCGGCGAAAATATAATCAAGACTATGATTTACTCTTTGAAGAAATCTCCGTTAAAAACTGAGGGAGAGTTGGAAGGAATGAGTCAGCGCTGCATTAATGCTTAAATAGAATGAAAAATTATTTCTAGCTTGCTCGGTAGATGTAGGATACAGGAGCAAAAGTGTAAAGCTGCTACTGGACAGGATAGAAATCATTTTTCACGTTTTATTTCAGCATAAGCGCAGCGCTGACCCATTCCACCCAATTTAATCCGTCCGACGAAATAACAAAGCAGGGAACAGCTTCGCAAACAATAAATAGAGAATTTAGTCTTTTTTTTTTTTTTTTTTTTTTGAAGGATGCCGAGAAAAACGAAAATGAAGAATAAACAGAAACCCCAAATCAGTAACAAAAACTAATATTAAATTAAAAAAAAAAAAACTGTTTAGGCGCTACGATGCCACAAATAGACACACAGGTACACACTTTTAAAACTTATTACCCCTTCTTTTTTGCGACGGGGGGTAAAAATTGACTTCTGAAACAATACTTTATAATAAATGATAATTTATAATTTAAATAGGGAATAAAACCTAATTTAAACGGTATTTAAGAGCCTTTCATTCAAATATTTAAGCATTTTTAAACTAGAAAAGATCCGTTTAAGTTCCGTCAAAAAGTAACGGATACAGATACAAATCCTTATTTTCCCTCGGATATCCGTGGATACCGATACGGATATGCGGAACATCACTAGTCGTTTCCTTCAGTCAAAAGTAGTACTTCTTGTCACTGAAATTGATAGAATAAGCAAGAAAAAAAAAAAAAAACATGGACTCAGAAAATACTTTCATTTTCCTAACAGTTATTATTTTTTAATTAATTTTTTAAAAATGTCCGATTCTTCAAACAAGGCGTGGTCTTTATGACGTCACAAATGATGCACTATGACGCATCTTTCTACCGCATTTCCACGTTATTATGATAATCAAGAAGCGAATTACAATTGCGCTCTACGCTTGCTATCAATTATATCGTTGCTAATACACGTGAGTAAAGATGCGAATTAAATACACTGCTCAAAAAAATTAGGGGAGCACACTATTTTAACGAAATTGAGAAAAACATTATTCCGGAAACTAATTTCCAATAAAGCCTCCATGTTTTTAGGAAACACGAGAATAAAACGTAAATTTCGGAAGCAAATCAACGTTTCTGTCGTAAAAAGCAGAAAAAGGATATAAGTGCAGAAATCGTGATTTAACAGAAGCTCATTTTTTCACTGTTTGAGCGGTAAAATTCAACCGTTCATTGTTTTTTTGATTGGAAAATGCCACGACACTGTAATTTACCGGATTCCATGGCTTGACGTTTTATCGGGGGACTGGAATCCGGGTAAACACAAAGAGCTGGTGCAGACGATGTTGAAGAGTTATAAATTCATTTTATAACTCTTCAACATCGCTTCATGATCGTTCATATCATGTTCGCTTCACTATTCTAGAGGAGTAAAGTTTCCAGTCAAATGTTTTCTGCTTCTTTTTTGCTATATTGCATCTTAATACACTTGTATACTTCATTTTATGCCTTTGCAAAGCTACCTTACAACGGTTTCTTCACTTTTCTCTGATTGCTCCATTGCTCCCCTAATTGTTTTGAGCAGTGTATTTTGGACCGTGAATGGCAACACTGAATGGCATTTCATCATTTGTGATGTCATTAGCAGAAGCGTTAAACGATGAAAGAGCACCGATTTAAGTAATTTTTTTAAAATATTAAACTTAAAGAAATTATTTAAAAACTGGTCAGATTCTATGTTTTTAAGCATGCTCTTTCAGAACAAAACACTTTTAAAATTTTAGAAACAACCCCATTCAATTACTTTTATTGAGATTTAGTATAAACGTGGGTTTTTCGTCCTACTTTTCATAAGGCCCCTTATATATAGCGGCTCTAACTTATCAGCATGATGTGAAACTGAAAAGTAATCAGTTTCAAAACAGCACGGAGGCAGCTCATCTTTCTAAAAGACAAATATCGTTCCCAATACTTCTCCCCATACGCCAACGACAGAACATCATGTAAATGAAGCTTGAGATGGAATAATGCAGAGAATATCAGTTGGTAATGAAGCTTATAAGGAGATTATGAAAAAAAAAAAAAAAAAAAACACAACATTTAATTTCCCAAATTGTAGATTACTGCAGACACGTGTTTCGGCGTTATAAGGAACAAACGCCTTATCCAACGCAAAAGAAGAAAATGACGTTTGCCGTAATCGGCAATTTGTGCAATTAAGCGTTGTTATTTCTTATTTCACTTTTGAAGCACAAAGGTATTTATCCAACTCTCAAATAGGGAAATATTTCGATAGTTGGAATTTGGGTGATACATTAATTTTGGACAATAATTGTTTTATTTTATCAACTAGTCGTACCCGCACGGCTTTGCCCGTAGTTGAAAATTAAAAGGTCATTCGGTTCGCCTGTATATTAACAAATAATGGATGACGAATTTCTCGCTAATTGGCTATGTTCATTCGCTCTCCCATTCCACGTCATGATAATTTTTCGTAATTTACTCGTCCATCTTATGATAATTTTGCTCCGGAAAGTGTTCTTAAAATTGAAATAGAAAAAGAACAAAATCGAATTTTCGAAAAATCACTTCGAGGTGCACACCCCTATGCTACAAACTAACTTGGTGCCAAATTTCATAAAAATCGGTCGAACGGTCTAGGCGCTATGCGTGTCTTTGAGATCCTACAGACATCCAGACAGAGGGTCTTTGAGCTTTATTATTAGTAAAGAAGATATCAGCTTGGCCGAAATACATTAGCGAGTATTATGATACATATTGATTCCTATTTAAATATATGATACATAATGGTTCCTTATATTTTAATATAAGATACATAAGGGTTCCTTATATTCGAATATATGATACATAATGGTTCCTTACATTCGGATATATAACAGTCAAAAGCCAAACTTTAAAATTCTGGGAATTGAGCGCAAATACACGCCAAAAATGTCTCACCCACGCAAGTGGACTGAGCATTAGGATAGATTTCAAAATCCCACTAACCCTAAAATTATTCAAGATACACACAGTTTGAGACGGAGGACAAGAAAGACACGACATTTTACGCAACTGACACTACTTCCGTACACACGGAAGTGAAGAACTGTAAAAGGACCCTTCAAGTGAGCATGGAAGCTCATCGGACACTTTTCAAAATCGGTCATGCGTCTGGGGGTCGTGACTCCCGAGGTCTCGGTCACTGCTTCTGGAGAAGAAGAGCCAAGAAAAAGGAAACTTTTTGTACGTTATATCAGCCCGCTTCCGACCGGAATAGGGAAGTTGCAACCTATTAAATGTTCATATTTTGGCTATTGGATATTGTTAATTGAGCATCAAAACTAAAAAAATTCACCGTCGCCGAATTTTAAAACACCGTGGTTGATTTTTAATGAATTTTTAAAAATCCACGCGCAAAAGTGCGCTCTTCTGGAACGTCACGAGCCTACGTCACAGGGCGCGAATGGGCAGCCTTCCTCCGAAGATCACCTGTTTTCGCTAGGAACATTTTGAGCGAGCTGATATTTTTATTTTTTAGAAATTCAATAATCCTTTTGAACACACTATGGAGGCCGGATTCGTTAAAGCACAATCTAAATAATCTTCCTCAAGTAACACCAATGAGATATTCGAATATTTCCGAGAGGATGAGAGGTTTAATGTTCCAGAAACGCGAGGAGTTAAATGCGAGGAGAAAGCCTTTTACGTTTCGTCTTCGAAGTCGAATGCGTGACCTTTGCTTCTCCCCTATCGGAAGAGCGCATGACGTCACTTCCTATGCCATTTGACGTCACAAGAGCTTGAACTTTAAAAATTAATTAAAAAAAAACTACTTATCGTATCGCAAAATTTTTTCACCTATGATGTTCATACATGTTACTCTATCATATAAAAATAAAATTGAAAAATCGAAAACTTCCAACGACGAAACTGCACAAATAGCAATACTGTTTGACCACGGATTGTATGCAATTTGGCAGTCGGCCAAGTGAAGGCGATTCCAGCTAAATGAATCCGGCAGGGGAGATGAAAAACAGCGATGGGATTTTGATGAACGAGTTTCATAATTTCACCAGGACCTTATTTATTTATTGTCTTTATTGAGGTGAAAATGAGTGGAAACACAATGAGTTTCTATGGAAACAACAAAAAGAAAATAAAATGTTTTCATTTCGTTCGGAAATTTAAAAGCAAAATCGTAAGATCTAAATTATGTTGTAAACAAAATAAGTTTACCAATATTTGAGTGAGAATATCGATGGAATATGGTTCTGATTTTAAAATTATTGTAGTGAATAAATTGCCATTTTTAAAAAAAAACTCAGTGGAAATAATTAAGGGGCAAACGCGCACATCGGTCAGAAAAACTACTATCCCTAAAAGGTAATAGACGCGTCCATTTCCGTTTATAAACCGTATATTAGCCTTTCCACATAATTCGTGGTTAGACAGTAAGAATGGGGTCGCTCGATGAGTTTACCAATATATGGTGCTTTTACAGGAAAAGCACCATCTCCTAAAATAAAGCAGCTACATTTTGCTAGATTAAATTTACTTCTTGCTGAAACTAAACCCTTTATTTTTAGAAACAGTGTTGTGAGACAAAATGCATATTTCAGTTCCCTAATCCGTCCAGAATTTTAAAATATTTTTTTTCTGAAAGAGCATGCCTAAAAACATAGGATCGCACCATTTTTTAAATAATTTGACAAAGTTTAAAATTTTTAAAAAATTATTTTAATCGGTGCGCTTTCATTGTTTACATTTCTGCGCCGATGACATCACAAATTATGAAATGCCATTCACTGTTGCCATTCACAGAGCACAATATTTAATTCGCATCTTTATTCATGTGTACTGGCAACATTGAGCTGTAACAGTAAGAGGAGAGCGAACTAATCGGTCCGTTTTTTGCCCAAGCGAGTAGGGCAAAAGAATCGCACTTTTAACATTTAAACTCAAGTTTTATCATGTAAAGCCTTTTGCCATGCCTTTTTCAAATCCTTAATATGTTCAAATCGTTGTGGCAAAAGAAGCGGTCTTTTTCCATTAAACAAGATGTTTTATAATGCAATTGGTTTTGCCAAACTCGCTCGAAATTCAGACCGTGAGCCTCAGTGTAGAAGAATGGGAAGTTCTATCTCCTCTTAGTTTTATAGCTCAATGACTGGCAACGATAGGGTTGATAGCAAGCGTAGAGTGCATTATTTGATTCGTTTCTTGATTATCATAACGTGGAAACGCGGTAGAAAGATACGCCAAAATACATCATTTGTGACGTCATAAAGACAACGCCTTATTTTAAAAATTGGACATTTAAAAAAAATAATTAAAAACTAAGCCTTGGAAAAATGAAAGTTTTTTCTCGCTATATGTTATTTTATTTATTTATTTATTTATTTTTTGCTTATAATACAAATTTCAGTGAATAAAAGTAGTACTTTTGATTGAAGGAAACAACCCCATTGCAGACACGTGTTTCTGGGTAACACAAAACCGCCTTATAAATGCAAAAAAAAGATGAGTTCATGGATGAAAAAACATACAGAGTAGAATCTCATAAACGCGGACTAATAGGAGATCAAAATCGTTCAAATTAATGAAAATACGGATTGAGCAAAATAATCTATTAGGCTAATGTACATAAATTGCTGTACTCAGTGAAAATTGTACTTTTAGTTTAAGGGGACATAACTCGCTTTTAGCGAGCAAACCCCGCTTAATGCGAGCAATGTTTTTGTGATTCATGAAATTTATAGTAACTTCCAGCTCAGCTTCACCTCTTTTGGTAAAAAACGTTCCAAAGCTAACCTTAGTTAGAGAAAATCCAGAGAACAAGCGATGATAGCACTTTTTTTAATTTGTGGAGTTAAGAAACATTTAAACATCACATATATGTAAAGGGTGTCCCAGAATTAACGCAAGATTTGAATTTGCCACAATTTTTGCTGTGAATTGTTGGCAGCCACGGAAAAAGAACAATTTGACAGCTGGGAGTTTAGGGTTAGTAAAAATGGAGTGTTATGCTATTATACAGCCAACGAAACAATTCAATCACTGCATGAGGAATTTCCTGTTCGTGTATACTCTCTCGTTTCGGTGATATGAATTGTACCCTAGATCGTGTGATTTTACATCATTAGACCTCTCCCTATAGGGTTATTTGAAGTCAAACGTCTATGTCGGCAATCCCACAACCACCTGCGCATTACCTAATTGCGATATCGAGCGCCAATAACAGTAAACTGCTTGACCCGCCCAAACTTCATTATTTTTCAAATAATTGTTCGATAATGAAAACGCATTATAGAATCGAAAACGCTCCATTTGTAATAACCCTAGACCCTCAGCTGCCAAATTGTTCTTTTTTCAAGATTGCCCACAATTTATGGCAAAAATGGCGGCAAATTCAAATCTTGCGTTAATTTTGGGACACCCTTTATATATGTACATTCCCCAAAAACAATGAAATAAGAAAGAGACATTCAGACAGTTCAAAGCAAATTAACCGACTTCTTTGGTACTGTACAAAGACTAAAAAGAAACGAGCTGATGTGTGCATCACATGACTTCCTTTTACTCCAATGTAATGTCATTTTCCCATTATTAGCAATTTTAATGTGATTCAATAGTTTACTCTCTAAATATCACCACCAGTGGGCAAATTGAAACCAAATTTTAAAAAAAATCACCAAATTTGTAGCTACGTTGGCGACAAACTTGGCGACCAAAAGACTGGCGATATATCGCCAAGTGTTCGCCAAATTATAACACCACTTGAGTATACATCGAAATTAACAATGATTCCCCCCCCCCAAAAGGGGCTAAAGACCCCTTTAGAAACACTCGAATGCAACCAAAAAGGGAGGTGCACAACGTAGACCCCACTAGGAGTCTACGTACCAAATTTCAACTTTCTAGGACATACCGTTCTTGAGTTATGCTACATACATACGCACATAGGCACATCCCCACATATATGCACATACGCACATACATACATACGTACATACGGACGTCACAAGAAAAGTCGTTGTAATTAACTCGGGGAATGTCAAAATGGATATTTCGGGAGTCTATACGTTCTTAGGCACTTATCCGCGTGTGATCGGGTTGAAAAAAAAAACTCAACATTCATTCGGGGGTGAGCAAAATGGAAATTAAGGCCGAATTTTGAATGAAATTTTTTCCGCGAATACAATACTTCCTCTTTTCTAAAAGGAAGTAAGAAAGCAACTATGATGAAATTTTATGATTTTTATCAAACTCGTTTTTTACTAGCACTCGGTTATAACGAGCAAATATCACGGTCCCTTTGCAGTCGTTATAAGCGAGTTCCGCTGTACTTCTTTTCATTGCTTCTGAGATTAATTTGTAACGTTTATGTCTCATTAGGAGCCTTATTCCTGGCCGATTTGGCGCTTTTCACTGACACCCAAGCAGTTTCAGAAATTTTTCGTACCCAAAACCGTAGATTCGTTCATGGTAGGGGGGGGGGGGGTCATTCCTCATCATGGAACACCTCCCTAACATAGTAGTCTGTATCCGATCCAGCACCCCCCGCCCCCTCCACCTCTATCTTTTGAGGCATAAGAAACTAGATTGAATATATAAGGCAAAGACGCGCAGTTAACGGTTTCATTTGACATTTGACTTTCCTTAAGCTATCTTAAGGCAACATAACTCATTATTTCATGTTTTCAATGGAAAAAAGAGATGTATCCAATGCAACCATCACCTACAGTGCTGGCCAAATTATTAGACTAAAGAGTTTTTTTTTTTTTTTTTTTGGTTTTGTTTTTGTACACTATTTGTACTAAAATACTACTTATTTTACTGTTAAAGTACAGTACATACTGTACACTGATTATTACGCTATTTTAGCATAATTTCATGCTTGCAGGTGGCAGCACTGTCTGCTTTGTTTATCTACCTACCAGAAGCATAACCTCAATCAGCTTAAACAGTTCACTAGTTATTTTTATTAGTGTGTTCTGTTATATTTAAAGTTAGTTTTAGGTAATTAGTGAGTATGTGAGTACATATAATAGTGAGTATAAATTTTTTTTTTTTAAAGTTAAGAAATGGTGTAAACCTTGTGAAAAGTATGCCAAAAAGATTTAAAATGCTCATCAAGAACAAGGGAATGCATACTAAATATTATATAATTATTTCACTGTTCGTTAATGAGTCTATAGCTATGTAATCAATAAAGAATTTGCTTTTAAAACAGTCTTAGTCTAATAATTTGGCCAGCACTGTATAACAAACGGTACGGCTACTTGTCGAGTTTATGTATCTTCGTCGCACCTAAGAAAGAAAGAAAACGAGCTGATGTGTGCAACATATGACTTCCTTTTACTCCAATTTAATGTTATTATCTCGTTATTGGCAGTTTTAATGTGATTCAATAATTTACTCTCTAAATATCACCAACAGTGGTCAAATTGAAACCAGATTTAAAAAATAATAATAATAATCGCCAAATTTGTCGCCAAGTTGGCGACAAAACTTGGCGACCAAAAGACTGGCGATATATTGCCAAGTGTGAGCTTACATCGAAATTAACCATAATTTCCCCCTAAAAAGGGGCAAAAGACCCCCTTTGAAGCATCCGAATGCAACCAAAAAGGGAGGTGCACAACTAGACCCCACTAGGAGTCTGAGTACCGAATTTCGACTTTCTAGGACATTCCGTTCTTGAGTTATGCGACATATATACACACATACATACGTACATACAGACGTCACGAAAAAACTCGTTGTAATTAACTCGGGGATCGTCAAAATGGATGTTTCGGGTGTCTGTACGTTCCTAAGCATATATTCACGTGTGGTCGGGTTGAAAAAAAAACTCAACATTCATTCGGGGGTGAGCAAAATGGAAATTAAGGCCGAATTTTGAGTGAAATTTTTTTCGCGAATACAATATTTCCTTTTTTGTAAAAGGAAGTAAAAACTATATATTGACCAACAACTTCACGCATTATTAGAAAAGCAAGAGGTGCTGTCCAGCCTGGAGAAGCTGTGGCTTGTCCAGGATTACGATCGTAGATACATTATCAACCATTAGGGCGTATTCGTGAAATGTAACATGCTTATAATGTAGTTTATCGGTCATCTTAGCAAGCAAAACATCATTCTTGGTTGGATAAAAATCACTGCACTTTTGAACGAAATCGTGAGGAACATCATTTATTCCCCATACTCGGATTTCTTTCATAAAAAAAAATATTCCTTTGTAACGTTTAGAAGAATATGTTGCGATTTAATCATTTAAGGTAATGACTCTTTCACGGGTTTCTTACTGCGTACAAGCGGAGGGGAGGGAGCGAGCATAATAGTTATCATGATAAAAGATGCAACTCACATTTCATACCTGCTCCGTACTCTACGAAAAGCACGAATTTTTACAAATTCAAAATTTGGTGTAAAGCAGTAAAAATATGAAGTGCAGTAGTGCTCCAATTATTCGAATCAACTAGGAACTATTATTTCTAAGCAGTTGTTAACTGATTTTTAATCTATTATATCGGTGTGAACTGTCGTGGATATAGAGTGCGTGGATAGTGCTAGGGGCTTTATTTTATTTATATTTCTATACACACCATCTTCTGTAACCTCAAATACATGTAAAGCTTTTATCGTAATATTTCTTAATTTCACATGTTCCTATTCCTCAGCATTCATTGCGGAGAGAACCTTCAATCAGTCTGTCATTCCGGATGTGGATCAATCGGTGTACGTTTTAACGTATATAAGGACAAAACAGTACGAAACAAAAACTGGTGGCTGAGACAAACTATTGGCTAAAAAAAAATAGTATGAATACAGTAAAACCTGTAAAGTTGACTACCCTTGTAAGTTGACCGCTATTTTCAGGCACAGAATTAGGTCTTATAATATAATTCAACCTTTATAAGTTGACCACTTAAGTAGTGCACCGCAAGAGGTCAACTTACACAGGTTTCACTGTACATATATGCATAAATTATAGCCTTTGTCGCTCAGTAAGAATGCACTTTTCATATAGTGAAATAATTTTTCAAATAGGTGCAGTGGTTCCGAAGATTACCTCGAACATATAATCACACAAAAATCTTCTCTCTCTTTATAATATTATAGTATAGATTTTACCTATGTACCAGGGGTTCCCAAAGTGGGTGGCGTGGCACCCTGGGTTACCGCAAAGTGCTCGAAACCCATGGTGGACAAAACCCATGGTGTCAAATCTTTTTTGTTAATGAAACAAAAAGTTGCAAATGATTACTCATAAAACTTACATGCTTACAGATTTATCAGTAAGTTACCGATCCTAAGTCAGGGCTAAAGCAGAACTACATGCAATATGCCAGCTTCAAAGAGATGACATCAGCCTCCAGCTCGGTTATTCACTAATCCAGACTGATAAGTTCTAATAGGAACGAAACTGCAGTATCTGGGTGTGATACCCGGGCTGTCTGGTTATATTGCATGGTTACAGTTATTTTATTTCCATAAAAATAGTAACAAATGAGAGTGGCACAGTTTCTCTATACTAAGAGCCTTAAAAGGACTTTTTTAAACAGACAAAAAATAAGTGAGGAGCCCTGTATCTACATCCTCCCTGATTTGTTTCCACAAAACTATACAAATTGGCAAGCACCGTGCTTATCTATCCATTTTTATATCATGTATACACACAATAAATGACTAGGGATGCCGTGAGAAAATTCCAACGTTTCAAACGGTGACAGAACTAGGAAAAGTTTGGGAATCCCTGCTAAAAACAACATTTTATGGCCATTTATGAATGGGAATTATTTTTTGAAAAATCCTGAAAAAGTGGAATTTGAATAAGGTTTATTTAAGCATCATGGGCCGTATGCGACCTCTAAATAAACCTAAAACTATTTAATGAAATTTGTTTTACAAAAAAGTAAATTATAAGCTAAATAAATGTAGAAAACACACGAAGGCTGAACTTTCCATCGAAATCTTATGTGCAAATTGTTTCACAAAATGATAGGAAATTATTTAAGCATAGTCCGTGGGCACCGGGGTGTAATATGCATGGAGCAAATAGAAAAGTCTAAGTTGCACAGTAAAAACAGCAAAGAAGGTGAAATAAACAACCGAATATCTTAGATAATACCACGGGACAAATAAAGCAGTTGAAACCACTATTTCGCATTTTGGACTTCTGCTAGAAAGGAAAAAGTAAGATTACTAAATTTCGGAAAACAACTTTTTCATACTACCATTTTAAAACAATGGTGACATCCACACAGTTGCTTGGAAACACGTCAAACTCTCAGAATATTATGTTTCCTAGTCGTCAATCACAAGTAATTTAACTTAAAAAGTCAACACAAGTGTAGCTATGTGATTGGTACTGACCCTATATAACTTTTAGGATGACTTTCTTTCGACCTTATGCTTTAAATAAACAAAGATCCTTAACTAATACGAAACAAGAAAATTTTAGCATTTTAAGTCTGATTTCGTACCGCAGATTAATTAAAAATGCTCTTTTTTTGCCCGATTCATCAGAAATCTCAATGGGAGGGCACTGGGAAGACCCATCCCCCGGGCGTTGTGGGTCTGGGCCAGGTCAATCTAAAATCTCTCTACTTATCGAACAGCGTCATTCCCAAAGCATTAAAAACAGACGAATGTCACTGAATTAATCTCATTTCCCACTAAATGGTATAAAAGAGAATAGGTTCTGGTAGAAAATGCTATGCAGGCGCTTAGACAGTAGGGTTTTGACACAAAGTAAAGAAGCTTCAGATTTTTTGCGTTCACAATCGCATCCTTTTCAACACGTTTTTAAATGTTATCCGATCGTAAAAACTGAAAAAATTTCGTATCTAATGTGAAGAAGTGGTGAAACAAGGAAGTAAGACAATGGGGTTGCTTCCAAAATTTTAGAAGTATTTTTTCTGAAAGAGCATGCTTATAAAAACATAGGATCTGACCATTTTTTAAATAATTTGTTTAAGTTTAATATTTTTAAAAAATTACTTAATTCGGCGCGCCTTCAATGTTTATGCTTCTGTCCGATGACATCACAAATGATGAAATGCCATTCTGCGTTGCCATTCGCAGAAGCAAATATTTAATTCGCAACTTTACTCACGTGTATTGGCAACGATAGGGTTGATAGCAAGCGTAGAGCGCAATTTTAATTCGCTTCTTGATTATCACAACGTGGAATCGCGGTAGTAAGATGCAGCAAAGTGCATCATTTGTGACGTCAACAAGAGCACGCTTTGTCTCAAAAATCAGACATTTAAAAAAATTAATTAAAAAATAACTATTGGGAAAATGAAAATATTTTCTGGGTCCCTGTCTTTTTTTTTTTTTTTTGCTTATTCTATCAATTTCAATGACAAAAAGTACTACTTTTGACTGAAGGAAACAACCCCATTCAGGTTCGAAGGTGATCACTTTCCACACTTCAATGGCTGTTGGTCTGGTACTGCACTTTAATGCTACCCAAAATTTCTAACCAACCCCCATCAAAGTAAAAGGAAACATTTCATGGGCGAGGCATTAGCCGAGCAAAATTTAAAAAATAAATAAACAAGAAGACACAGACAGCAAACAGCCAAGAACCACCACCATCGAATAAGGGAGAACGCCCTTTTACTTTCCCCATTATCAACATTTCATCTTCGTCCATCATATGCAAGAGGCTACTACATAATCAAAGACGGTTCCAATAAAAAATAACCCATAAAAATACGCATTACAAAAATTGCGCCATTTAAATCAGTCGTTTTCCTCGCCACCAGGTTCAAGGTTCCAGCTCCAGTTCAAAAAGAAAAGCTGGGGATTCTATTGAAAATGTTCTTTCTTAATCACGACCTTGATGGTATGTGGCACAGGACAAAGCAATTTCCATTGTTCCCTTGGCCGTCTGCTCTTCCTATCTGTTGCTAAATCGCTCCCGTGTAGGTGGAGAGGATAATCCGGAGGAATGTCAACAGAAAACAAAAGAAGTGGAAACGCCTGCTGCGTGAAGAAATTTTCCAAGTGAAGAAGTAATTTGAATGTAGGCAAGAGTTTAGTAACACTTGTTCAGCAGTAGTAAGTAGTCTTGTCCTAACACTGAATTTCAAAAAAAAAAAAATTAATTTGAATTTTGTCATCTGGAATTTAAATTATGTTTTTCGCAATCACGAGTGTGTGTATGTAGGCATGTGTGTTCGTGTGTGGGGGGGGTATGTGTGTTTGTGTGTAGGGGGCATGTGTGTTTGTGTCTGTGTGCAGGCATAAGTGTGTGGGTAGTTGTCTGTATGAATGTGTGTGTGGGGGAGGGTATGTGTATGTGTGTATGCATATGTGTTTGTGTCTGTGTGCAGGCATGAATGTGTGGGTAGTTGTATGTATGTGTGTGTGTATGTATGTGTGTTGGAATTTTAATTTTATTCTGTCGTGATGTATTAACTGTTTCATTTGTTTAACCGTATGCAAATTTCTGTAGCTTAAGAAGGTATTTAAGCAGTCGACTGTATCCATGTGTGGGTGATTCTATGTGTTGATTTTGTCTGTTTAACATGTTCTGTATATACTTTTATTTTACGTTAATTCTTGAGTATAAGAATAAATATATTTTAAATTAATATGCTAGTTATCTCTCAGTTTCTAACTACACCAGGCAATGGCACTGCGTGCACAAACTCTGCTACTTATCGGAATATTGGTTATGGGCCTTCTTCATGCGTTAAAAGGTCCAATAGTTGCAAACTGGTGTAGTATTTGAAAACTATTGAACTGTTTGAAAAATTGAAATGGCTCAAGTGCAAGAACTTTCGTATACATTTCCAAAGCTGTCCGACTATAATTATGCGTCCTGGAAACTCGACATAAAGTGTGTTTTGATTGATAGAAATTGTTACGAGTTTGTTACAAATGCTGAAGAAGTCAAATGTGATGACGCTGCGTCTGAACGAGATAAAAGAGACTTTGAATGGCGTAAACGAAGGGCTTATACCACCATTTATCAGTCCGTAGAAAGGAAATTTCAAATTCTCATCGCACAAACAGAAAGTGGAAAGGAAGCCTGGGAAATTCTCAAGTTAAATTTCGAACCGACATCCCGAGCACGTTTAGCTGGATTACTGGATGAATTCTTTGAACTGAAATTTAACCCGAGAGAAGAAACTGTTGGTTTATTTTGCAAGAAAGTGGAAGAAAAAACGCTACAAATAAGAGATGCTGGTTTTGACATGCCAGAGTTGTTACTGTGTTTCCAACTTATACGCCGGTTACCCGAAGAATATGATAACTTAGTTCAAATACTGTACAGATTAGAAGATAAAGATTTTACGCTGGAAAATGTATCGAAGCAACTTATCACCGAGTTTGGAAGAATTTGTTTGAAACGCAAAGATGAAGGGAAAATTATAGCTGATGCATACACGACAAAATTTAAGTCTCCTGACGAGAAACCTCCAATGCAAAAGAATTTCGGAAATAGAAAGCCATCGTCTTCAAGCAGTGGAAGCGACCTGGATCCTCGAAAAAATTGGAATTCTTCACGACTTAATCGTATGGGGCCGAAATTTAGCTGCAATTACTGCGGGAAACTAAATCATTTGGAAGAAAAATGCTTCAAAAAAGCCAGAGATCTCGAGAGAAAACAAGCTTTATATTGCGAGTCTACAAAACAGACTGAATTAGCTTTCAACACTTCATCCATTGATAGACAGATAGTAGAATTTCTGATAGACTCTGCGTCGACTTCACATTTTGTAAATGACAAAGAACTCTTTAGTACTTACCGAGATATTCCTCATCAAAAAGTACTGATTGGTGACAAAGACAGTTCCTCCGAAGTCCACGGAATTGGCGATATAGACTTTACTATCCAAGACAGGAAAGGTAATATAGACATTATTTTGAAAAATGTACTTTATGCACCGAACATGAGGAGAAATTTAATTGGTGGGGCTAATG
Source organism: Uloborus diversus (assembly GCF_026930045.1). Classification (NCBI taxonomy): domain Eukaryota; kingdom Metazoa; phylum Arthropoda; class Arachnida; order Araneae; family Uloboridae; genus Uloborus; species Uloborus diversus. The sequence goes on along the minus strand of NC_072736.1, from coordinate 14,315,222 downwards.
TAGACATTGCAGGATGTAAAATTCTATGGGGAAATAATAGAATGGTTGTGTATGATAAATTTGACAAATATCTGTTTACTGTACCCCGCGTAAATAAATTGTATGTAGTTAAAGGTTACGCAACAAATTGTAAAAATTTTGCTTTTTCTACTAGCTTAAGTTCTGAAATTGTTCACCGTAGATTCTGTCATACTAATTTACCTTTATTAGTAAATATGAGTAAAAATAATTGTGTAAAAGGAATTGAAAATATTAATAGTAAAAACGTAAATAAGGTTTGTGAAACTTGTGTTGTAGCAAAATCTGAAAGAATGTCGTTCAAGAGAGGTTACCAGTACAAACGTAAATCTAATCAAGTTCTCGAAAGAGGGTACATGGATTTATGGGGTGCTTCTCCAGTTGACTCTTTAGCAGGGGGAGATATTTTTTGTCAATCGTTGATGATTTTTCTAGGAAAACTGAAGTTCATATAATAAAAGACAAAACTGAAGTTTTTGAATGCTTTAAAAAGTATTTAGTAAAAGCTGAAAGGCAGACAGGTAAAAAACTAAAGTGCGTGCGAACAGATAACGGTCTTGAATTTACGCATAAACAATTCGAGAAATTTTTGACCGAATTAGGAATAAAAATTGAAAGATCTTCAATTTATACCCCGGAACAAGTAGGAGTCGCGGAAAATTTCAATAAAGTAGCTATGAATGCAGTTCGAGCAATGCTACAGGACAGTGGATTGAAACCTGAATTTTGGGGGGAAGCTCTTTTGATGTATGTTCACACGAAAAATAGAACCGAACACAGTTTAACGGAAGGTCTAACGCCACAGGAAATATGGACGGGATTCAAACCTTCGGTAAGACATTTAAGAATTTTTGGATCTTTAGCATATGTTCACGTTCCTAAAGTTAAACGACATAAACTTCAACCTAAAGCTTTTATAGGAATTTTAGTTGGATATGCGAACAAAACTAAAGGGTATAGGATTTATGTTCCAAAAGAAAGGAGAGTTATAGAAACTATACATGTGCGTATAGATGAAAGTAGAAATGGAGTAAATGCATTATTTGGGAAAAATAATTCTTATAAGTACACGAATTCAAACTTAAATCAATGCCCAA